>NC_044498.1:46091035-46163535 GCF_902362185.1 Chanos chanos | reverse complement strand
TGCAATTTACTAAATTTAAACTCAACAACTTCATTTTCTTTCAGATCGTCCGCGGCACGATGTTGAATTTATGAAGTTTGTGCCACAAGAGTAAACAAGCTAGGAGTTCTTGAGAAGCTTCCAGAACCACCATATTCAGCAGTCCAGTTTTTTGATCCAATGGCAATAGATGCTAACAGGTATATTAATTTACCTTGGGTTTTTCTGCCGCTCTACACACACACCGACAAAGGAATTCCCTTGTATTACTTTACACTGTTACTGTCAATTCAACAAGACGAGGAAAAAAGTTATATTTTGATGAGGCTAAATGAGGTGTGAAAATGCATTACCTCACAGCTACACAGCTGCGTGGATACGTCACCGGTTCTGTGGTAAGTCTCAGTCAAGGACAGGTCTACCTGCTAGTTTCTGTAGCCTGTAGTTCTGTAGTAGCATATGGATTTCACTACATTTCATAATAGACTTCGTGCACCGAAACGAAATTTTTGCCTCATATTTGGTAATTGATTTAAATCATTTTCATTTTTCCCCCCTTGCCCTAACTCTCATATAAAAGGAATATTTATTACACGAGTGGTAAACATAAAACAGCAAAGGCAGCACCACGACCCCCTTTTACATGCTACATGTTTATGGAAAGCTGTGATTATTTTCATCATTCCCATCTAAAAAATGATCCACTCATAAAATAAGTACTCTTTCTCAGTCAACACTAGTGTTTATTGTACCCAGCAGAGGTTTTCCGTGGATTTATTATGGTTCTGTATGAGTGATTTTTGTTTTGTTTTGTTTTTTTTTAAAATGTGACCACCACATGGGGTTTTAAAACACATCGCCCTGACCCTGTTTTTATCAATGCTTCCCCGTTTCACACTCGTGAGCAGATTTAGTTGTGTTGGGAGGTGTTTTCAGTGCGCTTTTGCAGGGATTAAATCTCAGTACAGTTGGAGGGTCAGATGGGGCGGCAGCTAATGGAGCGTATTAGATGGGCCCTCAGGTTTATGAGCGCGCTGAGTCCTAACCGGGATAAGATAAGAATCAACAGTATTTCAGTTAAGCTTCGTGCTCTCCAAATAAACATCTGGACTTGTGACTGATGACTCTCATTCTCCCCTACACTGTGTCTTGTGTGTGTGTGTGTGTGTGTGTGTGTGTGTGTGTGTGCGTGTGTATGGAGCAGTCACAGATGTATAGGATCAAGAAGTTGAATATCACTTCATTGCTTGTCATTGATTATTGTGGTTCAAACTCTAAGTCAATAAATGAAAAGTTCAATAAGTATACTTCATGTATTACTTATTTATTATGGCCATATATATGTCCAGAAAAGTCAGTCAAAGCTGTAATATTTCAAAGTGTTTTTTAAGCAACAGATAGGAATGCTGGATAACAACATGTATGGCAACCCTGCACGAGCCAAAGTAATTAAGGTTTTCTTTCTTGTGGGGGTTATAATGAACTCTTAAAAAATATTCATATCATACACTCTGTTGCCTGAGGGTGAAATCCCTTCAAGTGATATTTATACTGCGCAAGACATCCAGACAATGGATTCATTCAGTGGTAGATAATGAAAGCGAGTTCATTTATCAAACACTGAAAATTCTTTTGACCCTACTCTTCCTTCGGCACAAATCTGAAAACAACCCCTTTATTTCAGTGCCAGTGTTTTTATTATTGCTGCGCTCACCACTCTCAATCAAAACACATTCATTCACGTTTGTTAGCAAGACTTGGTTTTCTGTTTCCATGATTCATTTCTGTTTTTATAGTGTTAATATTTATCTGCTACTTACTGGATTGTCAAGTGTGTGTTTGTGTGAGTGTGTGTGTGAGTGTGTGTGCGTGTGTGTGTGCATGTGTGTGTCAGAGCGAACGAGAGAGAGAGAGACAGAGACAGAAAGGCAGACAGACGTACAGACAGACGTACAGACAGACAGACAGACATACAGACAGGCAGACAGAGAACGAGAGAAGAAAGGAAATGTTCACTGAACGAAGGTGATACACTCTCTGTGGAATGCTATTCTAATACACCTGTTCAGATTGGTCATGTTCACTCTGGCCTCGATATGCAGGTTTGCTTTGCTATGTGCCATGATGCTGAAAACCTTCTTTCAACATACCAATCTTTTAATTCAAGCCTTTATAACATAAGCTTCCTGAGTTTAACCAACCATGTAAATTAATTTAAGCCGTGGTACGAAATGCAAGCAAACCTGGGGGTTATGTTAAATATATTTCAAAAGTTCATAAACAAATGTACCATAGTGCACAATTTCACTGATGTCTCCTCCAAGTTCTTCTTTTTTTTCTCCCTCTTTTACAGGAGCACAGGCTAAACACAGTGTGATTTCATTTTTCCATGCCGACAGAAAAAAAAAAAAGAACCACCTATTTGGACAAGTCAGTTAATATTTCTAACATGCCAAAACATTTTCTTTTTCAACCACTGACCACTCATAGCGATCAATGGGTCCCATTGTTGGTGCAAAAACGCTTGAGGAACTTGTAAGACATAGGAAGCAGCAAACACAGGACGTCTCAGATTTCTCCACGACTGCTCATATCTCTCTCTAGGCTCATTATTCAGGCTGTTTGCTCATTCAGCTTTTCTTTTAAAGCAAAAAAAGTAGCGAAAGAAATTTAAAGCCTCTGAATATTGGAAAGACGTATTATTAAAACATGACCACTGACATTGAGTGATGGTTATTATTTCAAGGGTCACTTCACTGTTTACACTCTTTCGAAAATATCTTTAAGCAACTCGCATTTTAACATGTGACAAAACATCTGTCTGCATCTTTTCACCAGGGACTCATAGACCCCCCCCCACCCCCCACCCCCCCAAAAAAAGTCTTCAAAGTAAATAAACGGAGGCCCTGCATAACAATCCCCCAATGAGAGATGGTTGGGTCGGCGTATCTTTCTCGACTATATTTCCAACTCTCTTGTTGCTTTAATGCACTTCTTCCAAGAGCTGTAAAGTTACGCATCTTTTTACACCAAATGTACACAAACTTCACTTTATTAGACCACAAGTCTTAATGTAACCGCTTGACACTAAACAGGAAAATAAGGCCGGGGTGGGTGTGGGTGTGGGTGTGTGTGTGGGTGTGTGTGTGGGGGGGGGGGGGGGGGGTCACGTTGCTCAGCCGTAACCAGGCAGAATTTTTTAAAATGGCAGTAACTGTGCCCAAAGATTTCCCCTAACAGCATCGATGCATCACTCGAACCTGGACAGTTCGGTTAATGCAGAGGCTAATGCAGTGAGCGGGAGCTTGTTTTTATAACTGTGCGCCCGAGTGTTTGTGCAATTTCTCGATTTCCTAAAGCCTACGTTGACAGGGCCCTTCATTGAGCTAAGCCCCAACAGATGTCCAAACATTGGCTAATGTAACCGGCCGGACCTGCGCGTCCATCACAAATGGAGGAAAAAATGGTGGCCAAAGCGAGCTAACTCAAATGGAATGGCCAATGAGTTCACACATCCTGTGAAATGGGGAGTTTAATGTAACGTAGCGGTTTAACAGTTATAAACAAAGCAGGCAATCTTCGGCCCTCTGTAATCCTGAGAGGACGTTTATGTGTGTCTTAGTCTGGAGGGCCCGTTTTGATGAATCGTTGGACCTTTAGTCATGACAGTAGGTGGGAAGAGCATATCGAACGCCGAGCTCCTCGTGATCCGAGCTCAAACTTTTTTGAATATGATATTGACCTCAGTCTATTCAACAGGTCCCAAAGCCTCTTAAACATTGATGCTACATCTCCACAGAGTCCAGCATATGCGTGTATTTAAGTTAAAAATAAGACCTGAATGGATAGACAATACAATACAATACACGGGGCAGTCTGTTCAGATAAATGTCCCATTTGTTCACCGAAGAGCTGCCGTGTTAGCTGTTTTGTCCATTTTCATTATCCCCGTGCCTTTGATGATTAGAACATAAGTAAAAGTTTCTGAAGAGTGCAAAAAGAGAGGTGCTTGAACATTACTACATGTTGTTACGAAAAAGCACAAAATAAAGCAACGTGGGTTTTTGCATTAAAGGTAAATTTCAGTTCATGATTTCAGCATAACATGATTTGATTGTGGAAATTACCTGCATATGTAAGCACTGTCTTTTTTAGCTCATACAAAGAGATTTTCTCTTTGTACATGAAAAAAATATATACATTTACTTTATCAAGGGGCTTTACGCAAAAAGAAAAGAAAAGAAATTAAACGAAAAGAAAAGGAGTTAAATGCATTCTTGAAAAATCTGCTGTCACAGGAATCATGAGTATGGGCTCTACGTTTTACATCATAACTTACAAAGCAGTTAAAATATTTATTTATCAGAGAATGAATCCAGGATAGAGAATATGATGATGAATTTGCAGTCATGGTGTAAGGAACTTGGTGTATTATTTTACAAAATAACGAATGACCAATGCTCAACATTTTTCAAATACGGTCAGGGACATTTTCATATGACCCCCAATACTGATGTCATGATGACATCCACAGCAAAAAAAAACAAAACAAAACAAAACAAAAAAAACCCGCAGATCTTACACCGCTTTACACTTTAAGGTTCAGTTTACTGAATTTGTGAACCTTACAACTTAAGTAGAGATGTATTTTTGGCCGTAGATGTTTTTGGTGCATGTAATGTTGAAAAGAGCAAAAATCTAAAACTCTGCCAACTTTCCAGCGTTCGCTAAACAAAAACAAATGCTGCCGCCCTTACGTCAATGTAAGAGCATTTCCGTTGTCATTGTGGGATTGAGGTGACCTTACTTGATGCTTACTCTCGGCTTCGGCCGCTTGCTAATGTACAGTGGTGTAGAGCTTTTTTTTTTTTTTTTTTTTTTGAGGTTGAGATTCAATAAGAAGGGATCAGCTGGCAAAGAGGCCTTTGAGAAAATCAATGTGATATTCTATACTTCGGCATAAAAGAGCCTCAAAGAACGCGTGGAGAAACTTGGTAAGCGCCAGCCTGCCAGTTTCAGACTGTTGTCTCACGTTTGAAATATATTTTAAAATCTTTACTTTATGAAACAGTTCAAATGATTAAGCCTAATACCGTGACCGTAATTTACACCCCAGAAACGGATTGACGTTTCATGATTTGTGAGGTACTTTTTCTCAGAGATGTTTTTTTTTTTTTTGTCTTTATTTTTAGCAATGATTTAAGTTGATATGCAGTCTAGTTTTGAAACCAATCAGTTCTAGAGCATAGGTTCAAAGAGGACTATAGACTGTATTATAACATCTGTCTGATTTTCACAACTTAACCAAGTAGATCAATGTCACTCATGTAGAGGAACAGAGTGCTAACACAGTTCTTCACCACAATACGCCTGAAAAACGGGAGAGGTCTCTTTCAGAAGCCGTTCCACGACAAGGTCTCATAAATAGACTACAAGGCTGTAGCAAGTGGTTGTGACATTTATAATATGCTAAAAGTGGAGCTGACGATACATTCTGGAGCTACATAAAGATAACGTCTGATCCTTTCAATGTCAAAAAAAAAACCACAGTATAATCATAGTTTCTGAGTAATTTGAAGCTTGTATTGACAGTCCTTGGCTCTATGTAACTGGTGCATGTGGCTCAGACAGGCTCGCACTTGAAAGTTATTCCTTACTTGGCATCTTCAGTATAAAGCACATTTGTTTTGCTCTGTATGGGAAAAATGAGACCTTTGCTTTCTTTACAACACCCCTCATTTCATTTTGGCAAGCACCGGCAACAATTTTAACGATGACACAGAGCTACATGGAAATATACAACAAAATCTTCCACTAAAAGTTTTTTTTTGTCAAATTTAATTATCTCTTAAGCACACGGATTACAACTAATGGGAAAAAAAAAAAAAAAACCTTCCCTCACCCGAGATAGACTGGTGACGATTCGATTGAGATCGGGTGAGGATTGAAGATGCATGCTTTAATCATGGTGTATTTCGTTTGTGTTTCTTTCCACTTTTGCAGATATTCATGTTGTCTTATAATACTTCCATTTATTTATTCATTTTCCAAAGATGAGCTTCATCATTTTAGCTCAGCGATTGTTTGTTTAGTGGATATCCAACCTCCAGAATTATTGTGTAGCTAAACTTTTCAATGTAAACTCCTTGAATCCAAATGATGGTTCAGTTGTGCAAACCAAAAACACATCTGAATGAAATGTATGAAACGTAATTTCTCTTCTTTTTTTCCTCCAGGGCACACACACAGTCAAATATTTACTGAGGTACCAATTCCCTTTTCGACAAAGAACATCTGAGTATCATTTAAGTAATAACAATTTTCTTCATTGGTTATGACTACTCACGATTTTGTACAAAGGCATACATCTCAGCGTCTTAAGCCCTGAGATTCAGCCTTCAGCCTCAATGGCCTGAATCGTGCTTCTGTCCAGATGGTCAGGTAGGATGGAGAGTTGGTGATCATGGATTAAACAGAAAAAAAGAGACTGAAGAACTAAAAGGTCACACACGTGCGCGCGCGCACACACACACACACACACACACACACTCCTACAAATAAACATAAACATAGAATATATCATTGAGAACACACAAGCTAAAGAGCTGAATGAATGGAGTAAGAGGAAAGGAAGCTAGCGTGCGAGAAGGAGCGTGTGAAAAGTGAAAAGAATGAGTGAAAAGAATGGGTAAACATAGGGAACCCATCGAAGAAAGATTCACCGATAGACTGACGTATATGCAATGAAGGGGTATTGACGGAGAGAGGAAAGACTGTGAATGAATGTGAAAAAGAGTGACAGAGTGAAAGACAAAGCAAATGAGAAAAAAAAAGAAACAAAAATAGAGAGAGTGCGAAGAAGTAAGGAAGGACCAGGCAAGGAAAGAGAGAAAAGAGAGAGAGAGAGAGACAGAGAGAAAAGAGAGAGAGCGAGAGAGAGAGTGCTTTCTGAGGATCGATGGGCTAGCAGGGACCAAGCTAACAGCCTCCTCCTCTCAGGTGTCCAGTCGATAAGTGATGCATTAGTCTGCAGCTATGCGCCGGTTTTGGGTTTAAACACACATTTTCTTAATACAACATGACCCCATTTCCCCCTCTCATTAATCATGAAACCTGATTACAGAGCCCCCCTACCCCCCCCACCCCCCAAATCCCCACCAATACCCCCCCCCTCCCCCTCCACCCCCCAGCCCCCGAGCGTCAAAGCCACAGTTCGACTCTTTTCACCCACTCCACCACATCACCTCATGGAAAACCATTTGCCTTTTCATGCCATCGCTTTCTGCAGCAAAAATCTATAATTAGCCAGACTGAGGGTAATACAGAGTGGATACTGTGTGGAGATATTGCTGTATTTCATTGATGCTCAACACTGCAGTGAATATTTTTAATGACTGTGACCTATACCACCTTCACAGAGCCTAAAGTTTGTATCCTGCAACTCAAAGACATTTTCAGTTTAATTGGAGAGCAGGGACTAAAATGGAATTTTTGATTTTGAAAACTTATACAGAAAATATTTTAAATCTTCAGATGTGCAATGCATTTACATTTGTAAAGTTATTCTGTAAGATTTACGAATGAATTGTACAGGATCTTCATGGATACAGTTACTACAAATGAGCAGGAAAAAAAAGAAAGAAAGAAAAAACCTGGAAAAACTACTGTTCAGTGGTCTACAAAAAAAAAGAAAGAAAGAAAAAAAAAACCCATATACATCTAGCTAAGCGGTTTCTACAGTTTGTAGTTCAGTGGCACTTTGTTCACAGACAGGCGATATGAAATTAAATTACCGTCATGTAAACTGGTGAACTTCAGCAGTTGTTTCCATTCACTAACAAGACGGTACACAAATGTTCTCTCTCACACATATTTACATATTCTCAACAATCCCTCCACTATGTTTAACTTTGAAAAACTGCCCAGTATCAGGGAGATCACTGAGTCATATCATATGCTGTTTAAATCTTGTCACTTACCAGTCTCACCCCAGTCTTTGCTTCTCCAGACCTGAAATGACACAAAACTTTAGTCTTTCTGCAGTCACGTTTGTCAGAGGTTCCAGCGTGACTTAAAATTTCTGCTCGTGTGGTTTAAAGAGCTGGGATTGCTTTGCTAGTCTTGTAAGCAATTGTTTATCCGTGGAAACACTGTGTTTTGAAGAAACAGGAAAAGTAGTGATCAAATTGCCCTGGCGAGCGCTTCTCACCAGGGGAGCGCTGGTAAAAGGCATAGCATATGCAAACACATTGTAAATTCTGCCTTTTTAAATAACTATTGGAGGATGTGAAACGGTCCGCATAAATAATCTTGAAAAATCACCTGTAACGTGCGGTGGAGTGTGATCACTGAACAAGTAGAGCTGACGATGCGTTCCTCATCTCTCTAGGAAATATCCTCTTTTTCAGCTTTCATTGGGATGGTTTCAAATTTAAGGATATTACTGTACCAGCCTTGTTCAAGAAAACAAAAAGTGGTTCTCTTGAAGACTGGACTTAGGGGCGTCTATGAGAGAGACTTGAGGTGTTTAAGCAAGAGAAAGATATTTTAATTGATGTACATCTATCCTGAAATGTTTAGAGATCAAAGCTAAATTCTAATCCAGTCAAGCAGTGTGAAAATAATATTTTTAGCTCTTTCCTGTCGCCAGTATAAACAGGGGAAAAGAATTCAGGAAGGGTAGACAGAAATCCATGTAACAGACTGTGGAACTGGACATTTGTGGGTTCTGGACTATATAGACTCTGGTGGTTTTTAGTCGCCTTTCACAAAGGCTTGGTGTCAGGTTAATAAAGGCCTATGTGAGAGCACAGGAAGCAGTGGAAACTGGAGTCCAGAGTGGACTGGGAGACGAAAGCCACAGTGGACCAAAGAGGACAGGGTCAGACTGGGTTTATTGGCTTGTCATTCTGTTAATAATATCCCCACTGCATCAGTCAGTCATCACTGTGCATGTGAACACACCAGTGCTGTGAAAGGTCAGATACACTCATAACTGTGAATGTGTGCTAACACACACACACGCACGCACGCACGCACGCGCACACACACACACACACACACACACACACACACACACATTCTCATTCATCTCTCTTTGACCCACACTTCAAGCTCAAGAGACTCAGTATTTCTTATGCCTCTCATTACTGCTTAATCTGATAATTCAAAATACCATTCATTAAATGCTTTTTGTTCTGTGAAATGCTCCAATCTAATATCTTGATCAATCTGGAAGATTTTCTGACAAGTTAAATGTGTTCAGTTCTCTTCCACTGTTATAGCTCTTGGATAGCTCTTGGATAATTTTCTACAATGGAGTATTTATGTGGTTATAGCTGTTTTTTTGCCCCTTTTGCTGTGGCAAAGACCTTGGCAGAAAGAATAACTAACCTGTGGTTGTATTAATGACTGACAAGATGTTGTGGGAGAGTCAACTACATGTATACAGTTACTTTAGGTGATACTGTGAACAGCAAGCCGCATGGTATTTGAGTAGACACACGCACACACACCCACACACACACACACACATACACACACACACAAGGATGGTATTTCAATACACAGCCAAAGCTGTATGGAGTGTTTTCTGTCTGTGTGGTTTCCTGTGAAAGGCAAGCAGCTGATTCCACCTTCAACTGCTACAATGGACCTGACATTGGATACTCCCTCAACAAACACACAGAGGTAAGGGAAAGGGAAAAGCACAGACGAACCTTTGCCTAGATGCATACAAATACACAAAAGAACCAGGATGATTGGATCCAAATTTGTGCATTAGTTCTACTGTATGCCTACACACAGGCCACAGTATGTCTTTCAGCACCTATGCACTGTAAAACTCAGATTCAAAGAATAAAGAGATCCAGTTCCCTAGTGATGTATTTCTTCTGTCTTAAAATTGACCTCAGAGTCTATAATTTACCCACTGGTTTTCTAAATAAAGATGTAAGATATACATTTTCGAATGAATGTCTCATCTGTAAATAATTAATCCAGAACCTGTATCTCTTTTTCTCTGATCATTTTGCTTTGACATAATCTCTAACTTTTCCAAATCCAGTTTATTACGAGAAAACAGCAAGGGTCCAAGAGTAGCGCTATGCAGAACACCATGTTACTTTTTTCCAACTCTAAATGTGCAAATTAGAAACTCAGTCCTCAAATTAGGTTTTAGAATTTGGCACCTACAGGTCACTGTATCAAATAAACTAAACTAAAACTAAATGTTTTGAAAAAGCACAATGTTGACAATGAAATGACAAGTATTACCTCTAATCTGCAATACATCTATTCAGAATAGTCTCCATGTTGTCTTGTTGACACTTAGTCTGTCTTAAATTTCTCCCGAATGTCAATATTCCCAAGAAGACATGAATTGAGTCATTTATATCAGTCATAGTGAGTGAATAATCTGGTCATACCTACTGAGAAGAACCGTTTATGAAAACCAGGATAAAAACATCATTTGATGACAAATTGTGTGTTCTTTTTCTCTTGCCTTCATTCACCTATGCTGTATGCCAAACTTCCTTACACCTAACCTTCTTTACTTACTTAACACACAGATCAATGAAAGTCCTCAGTATCTCGATTAACATCAATCCCCTTGCAGCCTCTTAACTAGCCACTTAAACTCAAGAGGTCCCATTTCGTTAACATGGATTCTCTCATCAGTTGCACTCAAATGGACAAATGGACACCAGGCTGGCCATCTATTTATGGACTGGAAGACCCCACAAGGGTAAACTTTGTGGAATCTGGAACTGAGTGGGCTCATAGAGGATACAGTGGCACAATGTTTTCAGTTACGTGCTAAGTCCGTGGTTACAGTGCTAATCACATCACCTAGCGCTATTTTGTATTTGAAAAAAGAAAATGATGTTTATCAGAGAATGACTGGCTTGTCTTTTTCAAGTTATGAATGCGTGCTGTGTCTCTGTGACATTAGTAAGAATGACTGAATCTCTTCGTGGCTTCATAAGGTGGTTATTTACCATTGCTCAAAATTCAATTTTACTAGCCTAATGCAGCCTATTCCTCTACTGTTGATTTTCACTCTTCACTGTCCCCTCAATTTTCTTTCCCTTTGCCAGATTTCTCCATGACTTACTTCATCACTTGCTCAGTTTTTCTGTACAAATAGTACACTTCTGTCAGCCATGCCTCTGAGGCCTATGGCCCAGCTCTCTCTCTCCCTCCCTCTCTCTCTCCCTCTCTCTCTCTCTCGCTCTCTCCCTCCCCACTCACAACACACTCAGGAGGGCAGCCGAATTCCTGTGGGCTATCAGGTTTCCCGTTGCCACGGTAACAAGTGGGAAGGCAGCTCCATTAATCATTTAGAGCGCGCCCGAAGTGGAGGTCAGCCTGATTGCAGCGGATAGGGTATCATCCCCGTGCCCCACCAGGGACCTCCTTGATTTGAATTAAAAAAGATTAAGCTTGCCTCCACTCCAGCGGCTCACTCCCTCCACTCTTACAGACCTACCATCCTCAGTGCCATTGCTGTATCATGTGACCATGCGCCCCGGAGCCATGTGGATTAAGAGATTGGAGCTATGCGTTTGTTTTTGAGGGACTAACTGAAACATTAGACGTGCACAGGTGTCTATGGAGACGAGCCCGAGAATTAGAGGAAAAAAACAGGACAAAGATCACTCAAAGCCCTCCTGAGCACTCTGCCCGTCTATCTGTCTGTCTGTCTGTCTCTCTCTCTCTCTCTCTCTCACATCCTTTTCTTCTTTCTTTGTGTTTCCTCTCTCTTTTTTATTTTATCTTTTACTTGTTAAAATGCTTTCTGAAACTGGAAATAATAACTCAATTTTATTCCCCCACTGACATTTCCCTCTCGTTTAAACCTATGAAACGGTGCATTTGTTGCGAAAGCTTTTTATAACTTAATAGCAAAACGTTTTTTACGAGCATGTAGGACAACTAGCGCTGGCTGGGGAGGATTCTGGAGAGCTGAGAACAGATTACTGTGTTGGTAAAGGCATTATGACAGACCTGGTGTGGGGACCACGGGGGTGTTCTGGAAATGGGGGTCCATTGGAGGACGGGGTCAGCCAGACCAGGGCAGGGACATTAAACGTGACACGCAGTGAAATGAGTGAAAGTGTTAGCCCGTGAGAAGTGGCCCTTGGGCCCCTGATACGTGCCCCCCCCCCCCCCCCCCTTGCTAAAACCCTTCGTGACTGCCATGCGGGGGTCAAGATTTATGGAGCCTCAATGAGAGGGGCGCAGGACACCACAAATCATACACACTATGAAACAGTGACCGCGGCCGCTCCGTTGCACCGGCTCCCAAAGGTGCCCGCCAAATTTACGGGCCCCTCCAGCACTTCAAACACTCCCCATAACTTAAAGCCAGACGATTTTATTATTCCGTGGAAGCGAAAAAGAGGGGCGGTGGTAGACGAGGGTGATGGAGAAAGATAGATGGGCCAGGGAAAAAATTAAAACCTCCTTTGTCTCAGACAATTAAAATTCCAACCGCCGCTGCAATGAGGAGTTACGGATTCCTCGCTTTACGCACGGAGTCCCTCTAATGGAGCTTAAACTAATACTGATATGTAATGAATGCAAGCTGTGATATCTTCACGCTCTTTCGCGCTCTATTTCAAAGTCTCTCTCTCTCTCTCTCTCTCTCTCTCTCTCTCTCTCTCTCTGTCTCTTTTCTCCCTCTACCCTATGCAATCATGAAGCTGGACACCAGTGAAATATACTCTCTGATGAGATTATTATTGGCTCACCTTGTTAAAATTAATGATCTCGTCTCTTTGCTCGTCCAAGTTACAAGGCGTTTGGCTGGTGTGTTCTCTTGTTAATGTCCGCTTTAATAAGTGTTTCAGTAGAAGCGGCTTCTGTGGGCTCAAACAGCTGTTTGGCCGGTCGGTCAGGTTATTGCAGAGGGACAGAGACAGGCAACTTTCTCTTCATCTTATTAAGAAACGCTTTCATTTTAACCTGATGTTTGTTATTATATCACCATAATGCAATATTTTATTGGTGTAACTTATTGCTTGTAATAATGCAAAAAGTGTTTTTTTAATCAGAACTTAATCATGAATAACCTCAAACCTGTTTTAATGTATAATATTTCAGTTATATAATCCGTACATGGAAAACGAAACAGAACATTTCCATATGTAAATTGTTTGCATCGCTCTAACTTTAATCATGAGCTTATCGCAGTGTAAATGTGCACTATGTTGAGTGAAAGACAGGTTGTGTTGAAGCTCAAGGTGTACTCTGCCTGATACCGTATCACTTAAGAGGGACGAGCAGATGGCCTCTTCCGTGTTATCTCTGTGAACTAGACCCCTCTGTCTCTGATCATTTTCCAAGAGCCCCGGTGAAGCCGTCAGCCAAAGGCTGAACAAGAGCTCACAAGATAACGTTTACAATCAGACATGGCTCAGGTTGACCCCGGTGTTGGGTGAACTGCAAAGGCCAATTGAAAAAAAAAAAAAAACGGTTTAGAAAGGTAGAGAGAGAGAGAATAAGAGAGAAGGAGGAGGAGAGGGCGAGGGGAAAAGAAAGTGCCTTAATTATTTCCACTACAGTCTTCGGGGAAGGTTTTGGAATCCAGTACAGGAGAATGGAGAATCAGTATTTGGATCGGGGTCTTCCACGAGAGACTACTCCACCTCCACACACTCACAAAATAACTTGCACTGTGTATGTTTAAGCATGTGTGTGAGTGTGTGTGTATGTATGTGTATACACATGGACTAAACTGTTAGAAAAGGCCAGAACTGTGTGTCGGTGGAACTAGACCCCTACATATGTGTATGTTTGCATCCGCACACATACGCACATGAGAGCGCCGTGGGGGGAGGCTCTGATTTCCTCAACAAGTTGATAAAAGACAGAATCCAGACGCTCCGTGGAGGCAGAGAGGGCAAAAGCTCCTAACCTCATAAGAGCCAATGCTGTGCTCCGGCTGGACTTGTGGAGGCATTCCCGCAATTTAACTTTAATTAAGCGCACCAAGTGAGCCACTAAGGAACAATGAGACGTCTGTGTGTATGTCTGTATGAGTCTAGGTGTCTGTGTCTGTGGTTATAGGTCCTGCCCAGAAATAGGTCTGCTGCAACGATTGCAACAGAGTCTCTTGCCTATTTCTGCTATATAGATTACGGCCTGTTGTAGGTGTTGTTGCACTTGTTTAACCAGGGGACGAGACGTGATTCATGGCTTTGAAAAAGGGAGAGAGAGATAGAGAGAAAGAAAGAGAGAGAAAGAGAGAGAGAGAGAGAGAGAGAGAGAGAGAGAGAGAGAGAGAAATAAAGAGTCTGAAAAAGTAGTGAGGCTGGAGCAGGTTTTTTTGCACATGTGAGTGTGTAGTAACTGTGCCTTTTTTTCATGTATTTGTATTTACCTCCGTGAATTAAGCCTCTTTCTGAGCAGGTCAATGGGAAAGCCAACAGGACAGGCACAGACTGCGAGTACGGTCAGGCGAGCTGAGGATGGTGTGGATCTCCAGCCGTTCCAGCCCCAGAAGGGCCATGTAGAAGGGGGCTTAAGGTCTTGCAGAGGCCAGAAAGCTACACCCGCTCTGCTATTTATTATAGCTATAATATTACGATGCTCTGGTAAAGAGCTTCTGGGCAGGTAGAGCTGAAAAAAAAAATGAAAAGAAACGAAAAAAAAAATGTACCATCATTCTGACGATAAAAAACTCAAGAGAGCAAAAAACAGGGAGGCAGTAAAATTGCAGTAGGGGTAGCTTGCTGGGTATTATCGCAGATTGATTCCAGATCCCAGCCTTTCTTGTCATGAGAAGAAGATCTTCATAATCCCACCCTACCTCATCAATTATCCAGATGACCAACTCACATAAATTACACATTCGTATAATGCAGCTCTTCACTGTGTCCTTTTGAAAGGTCTTTCTTTCTTTGTTTCTTTTTTTTTGTTTTTAACTTATATCTTCCTTATATCTTGGTTAGAATCCAAAAAGATCTGTCTTCCTGTATATTGACAGTGGATTCCTAAATCCTGCCTTTTGTTGCAGGAGTTTCCTTTTTATTACAGGATGGTTTCATTTTACCCATCAATCTCTGGGACGTCACAATAGCCCTGAGCTCTCCTGGACTGCTCAGTGGGTGCCAGAGAAGCTCCTCCAGGCCAAGATCAAGACCAGACAGAGAACACCTTGGATCTCTCTCTCTCTCTCTCTCTCTCTCTCTCTCTCTCTCTCTCTCTCTCTACCAGTAAGTCATATCACATGTGCTGCAATCAATATGTGTTTACACTATGCATAAAACAGAGGTTAGAGTCACAGAAAATTGCTCAGGCTGGACCTTACAATGCCTTTCAATTTATCCCGTTAGTATTGCTCAGTCGTACTTAAAAGGGTTAACTATAATCACATTCTAGAGGAAAAGTGGTTTTGATTGGTGAGAGCTACAATTAAAAAAAATGAAAGGATGGTACAGAACTTGTGCTCGCGCGGTTTGCGTTGGAGCATACAGCAATGCATGCTTTTGGCGTGAGGAGCCGCAAATTAAGTCGTGCGGCCTTTATAAATTGAACTTGACTCACCAATAAAACCCCGCTCCTCCAATGACGGGTCGACCGTGGGTCAATCTCCTCTCTCCAATCAAGACGGACTGATCTGACTTGGTGTTTTCCAAAAAAACACAAACGGTGAAATTCATACTTCAACAATGTCAGCTTTCTTCTGCTCGCCTGTCAATCAACGGGAAGGGCTCGCAGCTTCGATTGCAGTCGCCGAAAAGAAACAAAGTTCAAGAAGAAGATCCTGTGTCATTTCCTGTTCTACTGTTGTCTTCCTGACCTTGTCTGCGATCTGCTCCAAGCATCTCATTTTCCGTCCAACCGCCAACTGTCTCTTCTTTTACCTTTGTGCCCGTTTCCTCAGCGTGGCTGCTACCTTGGTGTTTCTAGGCAGAGAAGAACGCTTACATTCAAACCAGACGAGGTGCCCACATTTGACGAGAGTGTGAAAGGCAGTTGTTTTTTTTTTGTTTTTTTTTATTTCTCCTGGAAGTTTCATTCACGGAGTTGTTTTCACTCTTTCTGGTGAACACCAATCCCTCTCAAAGAAAGGAGAGCAGGTCCTGACAAGAGGGACTTCATATGCACAGAGTCTCTCAAAATGTTCTAAAAAGAGGGAAAATTATAAAAACAGAGTGGATCTTGTGTTGCTTGAATACAGTATTAAAGCGTAAGTGCCCAAAGGGAAGGTGAGATACAGGTGAAGGCCTTTACTCATTACATTAGCATTGACCGAGGCTTAGATGTCCTTCCATTAAAGCTTTTTGACAACCGAGTCAAAGTCTCCTCATCCTTGCAAGGAGCAGCCTGAAAATTATTGAATTACGTACAAGATTACAGGAGGCGAAAAGTGTGCAAATATGCTGAGATGCACAAGATAAGCTTTCAGGGCTGTTTTATCTATCAGGAAATACTCTAGCAGACCATGTTTTGCATGCTTGGCTGTTTTAATACCAAATTATTGACTGCTGAGTTTACTTAAAGCAGCCAAGAAAACAGAAAAACGCCTCAACTGTTTTTTCTATATATTTTCTTTTTCCCAAACTGAAATTGCGCAAATCCAAACAGGTTCCCTTTAGTTCATAGTAGGATATTCGACAACATTTCATAATATACAACATTATTTAAAAAACAAAAAACAAAAAAAAAACAGAATATACATCATAGAAGTGACTATTTATAAACTGTTAGCAAGAGAGCTGTTTTACATGTTCGGGTCAGCATCAGTATTATTTTACACCCATTTTAAATCATGTTCTAAAGAAGCCATGATACACAACACATGATCCACATATTTAAGTTATTTCACACCTTGTTACTAATATTTCATATTAAATGGATTGTCATGTTCCGGACAGTGTTTTTTAAATATTCCAAAATGAATAAATGTTAACGGCTTAAAAAGAGTGTTTTTGACATGTTTTTAATATTTTACATTTAAAAAAGGTGTAAACATAGTTTATATGTCCATTATTTTTTAAATATAATTTATGCGTGGATGTCTTTTTTATCTTCAGATATTGTGTATATATTACAAAAAACTACATTTTCACAACAATATGAGCATTTGTGAACCTGTAAATTGGCGCCATTTTGACAAATTACACTCTAGATGTTACAAATACCCGCAACAACAGTAAAACACCCCAAAGCCCCCCCCCCCCCCCCCCCCCCCCAAAGAAAGGAATAGTAATGAGTTCACCAAAACATCAAACTCTGGTGTTGTGCTAGCTTTTCCACTCCATCAGGGAATATAAAGTTTAAGAGCCTTTTGCTGTCAGTGACCCAAAGAGAGAAGGCATTTGCTGGAGAAGTGGCCGTCTAATTACAGAGCTACGGGAGTGGGCAAGAGTGTGGATAAGGCCGCGTTGCACAATGACACCTTTGGAAGTACAGTTACAGGAGAACAGGGCCCCTAATTTATGTCAGCACTATCGCAGAGTTGAATTTATTGACGGTAATGCAATACGGCAAGATCAGCTTAAAAAGCCCCAAGGCCTCCTATTATACAACTTGTCTGTCTTTCACACTAACCCTAACTGTAACTGTAGAATTTTAGCTGACATGAAGGATATATAGTTTGCAAAGAAACCATTAGAAGGACCCCTCCCCCCCCCTCACTCCCACCTCTCCCCCCCCCCCCCACCTTCCACCCCCCCTCCCCAAACTCTTACAAACACCTCTCCACACCCTTCTCCTCCACTTCTCTGACCCCCTAATGGAATTAAACGCCTACTTAATTTAGAATGCAGCAGCGCCCTGGGGTTGAAGTAACAGGGAAAGGAGGGCCGCTCAAATCATCACAGATTACTATCTGGTGATTTTGGAATCTCATTTAAATGCAAAATCAAATGAAAATTCGGGAATGGAATTGGACAGAATGGAAGAGCGACGTGGATCACAGCCAGGCCGTGACGGAACGGGTCAGGCCCGGGAACGAACGAGTTCAGAACTCACTCTATTTTTGTATGCAAGCCTGTTTTTTTTTGTGTGTGTGTGTGTGTGTGTCTGAGCCGTTTTAGGTTCCAGACATTGACTGGTTAGTAAAAAAGCACATGTTAAAACCTATTACATACAACCCATCTCGCACTCAAGACCCCACTGACCTTCCTAAGATACAGAAATAAGCAGTCATTAACTGGGGCTCCGCAGGAATGTACTTACCCTCACTAATTTTGCCCTTGTATTTAATTGGAAGGAAGGGAGACGCACATCCTGGCTTTATTGGCTATTATAGGGCCCACTTTAGGGCCCCGGCCAGTTTGTTAGGCTAAGCGGGGCCATTTCGTTTTCATGTCACTTCCCCGCGTGATCGAATAACTGATTCAACATCTTTGCACCTCAGATTGAAAAAAAAACCCCCACATTTTAAGGACAAATCCTTGACAGTTTAAACACCTGTTTATCATTGGAATAGGAAAACCAGACAGGAGATATTATGTTGGCTGTTGAGAAATGATTAAAGAGAAATTATGAATACATTTAAGGAAGGACTCATAGTATAGAAATGTATCAGTGTACTTGTAACCACCACAGTAAAGATATTAAGGCTAATGCTAAACAATATTGAGAGACACCAGTACAAGAACTAATGTCCATTTACAGTATCTTATCTTAACAACAGCTGTGCTGATCCATTGTTTTTAGTGGACAAATCCTATGATTAGCATTGAAATTATTCCTAGGCCTACCTATGCTACTTTTATGCTCATTCCTTTTTTTATTATTATTATTATTATTATTTTTCAATAAACAGCACAACAATAAACTATCATGAGATCATCACAGTCAGTAACGATGATATTACAAACAAATGAATTTCAATGATTCAGCCTCTTTTTTCAGGTGGTAAGACATATTTTACAAAGGAACAGGTGGTATCGCCCAGAGTCATAATAATAACCATAGAAAATTTGGAATCTACATAATTGCGTGTGAAAGAATGTATAAACTGATCACTACAGCTGATCCTTTCCCTATTCAATCCTATCAATACAGCAATGCAAAAATCTATCTGAGGTCAGGGGGGCATATTCAGAGACATATGTTGTCCCTACGGATAGTCCACCCCTCTCCTCCCTCCACCTCCCCAGGCTGGAAGAGACCCGTGCAGCTGCTGAGCCACTTGTCTGGGCTGAGTTACTGCAAGGTGTCTGGCTCTCCGCTTTTATTGATAATATTACTGTACTTGATGTAAATATGACCAACAGCAGAACACTCTCCCTCGGCAAAGGCCAAAGCTGGCCAGCAAAGCAAACCTTGACCTCAGAGCAATTCTCCCACAGGTAGAGTCAAAGCAGGGGGATTGCAGGAAGCCGTAAGCAGGCTGAACCATAATAAATATCCTAGTGCCTTCCCTTCATATCTTTATATGTTTCCACTTGATATACGGTCATAACTTCATTCGGGGCTGTAAATGACTCATCCTTGGGCCTTGTCTTCAAACCTTGCAGGGGACAATTCCAGTGTTTGAGAGAGGTTACTAGCTACGTGGCATTTTAACTCGGTGAAACACTATCTGTTCTGTCAAAAGCTTTGTACCTTGCCGAATGCTACATCTGGAAAAAATCAAAAAAATGTTAAAGTTACACTTTGATGCATGATATGGTTATTACTATTATTTTTACATCCAAAATACATCAGTAACTTCTTGTAATTACAAGTAATTTTTCTTACAGCAAAGATGATGCATGTAACATCTAGTCAGGGTTTTGGAATAAAACCACTGCAATATGTTTTTTTTTTTTTTTTGTCAGCGTTTTATGCCGGTAATATGGCGATACAACATGTTGGTCTGCTCCTCCTTCACCAGCTGCTGCGAGTCTGCAGACGCAAAATTTCGACCCCAAGGTCCTCTCAAAGTCATCAGGCCTTTCATCTAGTCTGACCTGTGAGTGCAAAGTCCTCTTTAATGTCTAACTACTGAGCACTGGCCCACTGTCCACACTTCTGTTTCGACCGCCACACACACACACACACACGCGCGCGCACACACACACAGCCAGATGCCGGCCCGTGTTACAGTCGAAATCCTTCTATACTTGAAGCTCTGCGTTCACCAAACTTTAAAGCACTGTTGGTTTAACCAACATATCCTGATGCAGATCATACAGAAAAGGATAGACCTGCCATTCAAAATGCATCTCTTTTTGTGTAACACTGCACTCTGTTACTTAAAAGACAAAATGTTGGTCCACATGTGTGTTTTTTGTAGTAAGTATATGTGTGTAAGGAGCTTATTTCATAATCACATTGAGGAACTTTTACTGGCTGGCTTAACTCAATAAGCCATCTGCTCACCGCTACAGAAGAAGAGCTAAAAATGCCGCCTGATGACTCCCAAGGCATGCTCCATGCACAAGTCTGAAAATTCTGCTTCTGTCCAGAACAATTTATTTTTTAATCTTTTTGAAGTGTCACATCATTTAAATTGTTTTGGGAGCATTTTTAAATATTTTGCAATGGAAGCTTCTATACGATCAAAACCATAAAATTTCCCTTCTGTAGTCAACTGAAGAAATATTTCTCCCATTTCATACAATAAATGTCCCGATTTGTGCATGAGCTATACAGCAGTCCTCGCTGCACATTTTGGCATTTACATGCTCAGTCTTGAATGTTAAAAGCTCAGGAATTCTCTCATTTTTAGCATTGAAACGCTCAAATAAATCATTTTGAACTGAGCCACATCGTGCCGATCAAACAAACTGTGTAACGAGAGTAGTTAGTCTCCCAACTGACACAACTTCAAATTTTCTCTACCACATGCGATTTATTGAATGGATTCTAAGAAAATATCTGCAAGTTTGAAGGAAAAAAAAGGCTGGTATACAGAAACGCATGCATACTTGCGTGAAAAGCATAGAGTTCCACTGAAGAGACATGTACTGACTCACAGCCGCTGGGGCATCATAACTATGGAATGGGCACATGTAGCAATCTATCAGCTGTCTCTGTGTCAGTGTGTGGGTGGCCTAGGCAAAGGGTATTATTGCAATTTGTAAGCAATTGACAATAATCCCACTCTGGCCGTGAAGACCCACATACTATCCCTACATGCGGAGAAGCATGTCAGTACCATATACAGTCTAGAAACAGCCCTGAGCTCTCTTACTGTCTGCATAAAGCTTTAGGACAGATAGGAAGGAATGCTCTCCAGAGTTTTTTATATGACAACGCTTAACAAGGCAACTTGGCTGTAGCTGATACTCTGTTTATGTTGCATGGGTACTGCTTAGAACGTACAGAGACAGTGTGTTTGCCTGTTTTAAGTGAATTAGAGATTTTAACTGCACGCTAAAGCTATGTTTTAAAAAAAAAATGCCGAATGTGGTAAGCATTTGGTTGCGTATTTTTCCTGTTATTCGTACCTCTGTTGTTGTTTTTGTTTTGATTTGCTTTCCATTTCTGTATTGTTGTAATCAGTTGACCTGTTGGAATACATGTCAGTTATAGTGTTATTCTTTTAGCAATTTGTTATTATTCTATTCACTTTCTTATATGTACATATTCATCTAAATATAATATGCACTCCAAACAAGCTCAGGCAATGCCCTAGAATGGTTTTGTGAACATTTTGTAAAAATGCTAGTAGCAGAGGCAGTAATACTAGTCATGATATCAGCATTGCTTGCCTGTTGTAAATGGGAAATTAGAGTGCTGTAATTTTAAGATAAAACAGCCAAACAAGCATTCTTCTCACTGACCTAAATGATCATTTGCTATACCTAAAATAATCAAATACCCATAGTTCATATTTTATGGAAAAAAAAAATCAGTCAGATGTTAAGATTATGTTCGTGTAGCATGTGTGCTAATTTAGGCACAACACAAATACAGAATATCAGTTGAGGGTAAACACGCACTATACCGAAATGCAATAATACACACTGAAAACGCCTCATGCGTGAAATATTCACACTGGCTGGGAGAGTGCTCTGTTTTGTCTACAGCAAAAGGCAGACCAACCTGCCTAGTACTCTACCACCTCAGTGTTGATGGAAACTAATGCTGACCAGGAGAAGTGTGAAACATGAACAAACTCTTGAGGTAAGTCATACGAACATATGTTCCCACTCTTCAAAACCAGTCATGTTAAACCAGAAAAAAGGCTTCAGTTGAATAAAGCTTCCCCTTTTCCATCTTTTTGCCAGGTTACCGTGTCAACAGCCTTTTTTTCCCCTTTTTTTCCAGTCAGTCACTTTAAAGGAGAATGCCCTCACCCAGGATAGTTCTGGAGAATAATTTGATGTCTTGGCAATATTTAATGATTGACTGATTGCTTTACTGATTGGCAGTGATGTTTCGCTTTGCATAATTTAGGATTATGTGTTTTGCAACTTTGTAAATAGCACGTGAAATAAATTTAACTTGATGGTGTTGATAAATCAGAATAACAGCAAAACAAAAAGTTTTTAAAAAAAAATGCACCATTTAGTCATTTTATACTCTCTTTGTGCTCTCAACTAGTGGATGGCTTTGGCTGCAGAAACAAAATTGATTGTAATTGTTAACTTCCCCAACAAATACTTGAATTTTTGCAGGCTCTCAATTAGGCTGACCCACCGCATTAAAGTACAATCACGTAATGGGATCTGTCTGAAAACAGATGCACACAAGTCCATAACACAAACATCTTTTGCCTGATCTTTGCACCATGAGATGATTGATGGATCGGCCAATAGCTTAAGCTGTCTCAGATTCTGTATCACCATTACAGAAAATTACAATATCTGGTTGCCAGCGACAGTTAGAGCCATTTTGCTCAGAATGAAGGATCCGTACGTGCAAAGCTGCTACGCAATAGAGACAGTCCATTTCTGATTGAAATAAATGAGTATTTAATTTAAAATACATCATCGGGGCTTTCATGCCTGTTCTAATAGATGGGAATTCATAATAATATAAATAACACATTCATTTACATGCACGTTTTGACAAATGAAAATGTCCAGGCATCTACTATGAGCCAAATTGGTTGATTAGTATGTCTTGCTGGATCCATTTCACTTCTAAACGATACCTACTCGAGGATAATTTATATGACTGACTCTTGTACAGTTCTGGAAACTGACTTTATCTGTGAGCTATTTACTGGACATGTGGTTTATGACACCATGTGAACTACTCCTTAAAAGTGAAATCATTTGAAATTGCTATGGAATATC
The DNA here is from genome assembly GCF_902362185.1 of Chanos chanos. Classification (NCBI taxonomy): domain Eukaryota; kingdom Metazoa; phylum Chordata; class Actinopteri; order Gonorynchiformes; family Chanidae; genus Chanos; species Chanos chanos. The sequence continues at coordinate 46,140,361 of NC_044498.1, read as the reverse complement.
TAGAATCAAGGGCATTTCTAATTGTTCTTGTTCAATTTTGGGGGGTAGGGGGCGGGGGGCAGGTCTGATATGGCCAGAAAACCATGAAAAGAGAAAAGAAAGGGGAAAATATTAACACTGTCAGGCAATGAAACTTCTATTTCTATTAGTACGTGTGATTACATGGCATATGGAAAGGATACGCCATTTAGGCAGGCCATTTAGGTTGTATGCTTTAGTGCACAAATGTACAAGTAAGTATCAAAAGACAATAAAAGTTACCTCACATATTCTTGTTATTTGTGGATTAGGTTTCAGCATCCTCTCCTTTTTTTGGGGGGGGGGGTATTTAATAATTGCCTTCATACTTTTACTGCTGTTTCTTCTATGCCACACACACACACACACAAACACACACACACTCACACACACATACACACACACACAAGATATTTATGACCTATTGTTGATCTCAACTGCTTCTGTGGCTCAGTTAGAGCCACTTATAGGGCTTCCAAACATTTGATGCCGATGCTCCTGGCACTGCCTTCCTGTACAACTGACACTGCTTCCAGACTGAATGAAAGGACCCAAATTGGACCAGAAATTAACATCATGAAAGAAATACCTTTCTCATTTTGTAGCATTATAATGTAAACATATACAATATGTTATTATTGTTCCTAGTATCTGCAATGACTCCAAGGATATAAGGCCATGCCCTGTTTTCTGATATAATTATCATTGAAATGATAATTACGGTCAAACAGGCAGAAGAAAGTGGCAAAATCACATTTTCTAATTTCACCGCGACACCTCTTTCACTTCATCTGTTCATTAGGAATTTTATCATTCACTATCTACAAATTTAAATTAAAATGAAATGAACTATCATATTTCCCCTTTGGTGTAATTTTAATTTTAAAAAATACAGTGGGGAAAAGGATGAAGGGTTAAAACAACTGAGCTAATTTCAGAATGCGTGTAACATGACTGTTTCTGGTTTAGAAATCAGCTGTTATAATAAACTGACTGGCTACGTGAACAATGGTGCGTCATGTTTTAAACGTGACTTAAAACTGTGTGAATTACAATGGGTAACGGTTGAATATTAACTAGATTAATATGTGAGATTCGAGCAAAGTGTCAAGTAATAATTCAAACTACAGCTTTGAAACATTTGTATAGGGGATATAAATTAGGCTACAATCAAGAAACAAATTGGAAATTCCACGCTCCGTGATCGCTCATATGATGACTAAAAAACTCACACAATTTCATGCACGGCCGAAATATTAGCTGATTATCGGATTATGTACGACTGAGTGGCTCTTTCACGTCATTCAACATTTAATTCCAGAGTGAATTACGTTGAAATTAACAGGTGCACCTACCAAACTAAGCGATACTTCCCACACTGCTTTTAACGATTGTTCAAATACGTCACTTCTTACACCACATTTGAGAAAATCTGATGAAAAATTAACAAAGAATTCTGAATTTATCAAACGTATAATGTCGTTTATTTAGGGACGCGTCTCTTGCACACCATTGTGTCTGTTCTCCACGTGTAACGAACAAAACACTTTCCTTTCACAAATCAGCGACTGTTGACTGATCTTGTAGATATTCTTTACAGTATGCCGTCGCCGAAAGAATCAATTTTCATATTTCAACGAACAGCTTAATCTACACCTGCCTAACTGTGCCTTTTTTAACGGCTTCATCATTGATTTATTTATTCATTTATTGGTTTAGGTTTTCTGCCTGGATTTATACACAATATGTACTTTTTAAATTCCATACAGATACAAATATTATGTATCTATAACAAATAAAACGCAAAATATATTGCTGAGATGCAAACGTCAGCAAAGCAAACGGATGAAGATGTTACACTAATTTGGACAACTTAAAGAATAAAAAGAACGGGGGAAATGCTTTACTGTCGTTCACTGGCGATGCCTTATAACTGGATTGACGTAACTGAAATAATACAAATTAAAAATCATTGTTCCTATGATACGCCTGACACATCACGTTGAAAAATACAGAATATATTTGTGTTACTTTTTTGATAGATTGTGCTCCTAATGTGAATCGGTATAACCTGTTACACATGCAGTTTAAGCCTTTGTTTAGGTCACACAAAATATTTGTAACGTTATAGATTCAGATACACAGCCGCTAAGAACACAAAGTGAGGCGTTTTAGATGAGGTGTAAATGCATCGCTCTTGTAATATGTAGTATGAATGATGGTAAAGCAGGAGTCCTAAACGCATTCACGTCAACAAAGAACTCTCTGACCTTTCACAGTATAGATACTTAGCATTTGCCATTTTTTTTCACTCGACGGCACGACAAATCTAGCGCAGACAAATCAATATTGTAGGTAATAAATTGCTCACTCATGAATGTGCTCTGTCTAGGCATATTACAGGCCCTCAAGGTGTCACGCGCAACCTAGGTCTCTGGGGACATTAAAGGTTACCAAGCATGAAATATCAAGTGTGGTGTAGCCAAATACAACCTCATAGCCAGTGGTGGGAGGAAATAGCATACCAGTTTGAGGTCTGAAGACGGATAATGAACAGAGTTCGACTAGAATGACTGATTTCATGAATTCGTTAAAGGAACAAGCCACATCCCAAGGCCATCTCAAGCCCCAAGGAAAACCATTTGTTGCTGAAGGCACCTGGAGGGCTATAGATCTCTTATGTTTCAATATGTTAAAGATTCATTTTATTGTAACAAATGACAAAACTTGGAGACCTCTCACATTAAATGCATAAACACATACGTTAAACGTATTTTTATTTGGCAATATTTGTGTGCTTTTTCTCGCCAGATGTCATAGACTTTCAACAAACATAAACATACGCAACGGAGCTGTGATTTCGGACAGCCGTTCGGTATTTGTAGAAAATTCATATCATGATTACAAGAGAATTGCATTGACTGCTCGTTCTGGTCGACACAAATATCAGTAGGCTATTTAATCACCACAGAGGTCCGCCATACACTTTCCGCTGAAGCTCGCCCGACACCAAACACGTCTGGATTTAATTCATTCTCTCTCTGTCTAACATGACAAGTCTGAAGGAATGTAACTCATCAGACCGCGTCTGTGCTGTCTTGTGGAGCAGGCCGCGGAACAGCCACGTCCTGCAGCCACCCTGAGTTCTCGACGAAAAAAAACATCTTGCAATAATCAGTCCAATTAGTGGAGGTCGCGGCTGCGCGCTCTCGGGTTAGCGGTGGGAGGCTGTGAAAACAGAGGGCGGCTATTAGAAGAAACGCGATCCCCATTCATCAGCATTGTAATAATCACAGCGCAGACGAGCTGCGTAGGTCCCGTGAAGCTCTGATCAAAATGATCCGTGGAAACAAGCCGTTTACAAACACTGTCAAGGCGAGACGGGTACCTTGATTTGGCCTGTCACTGGCATGCGCCTTGGAGCTTGTATAGGTTTGACGGGAGGCTGAACTGAACGTCTCTCCGGCTATCTCTTCCTTAAAGACACTGCATCTTTAAGACTTATATTATGATATTAAAATATAATCCAGTTCGTTGGAACAAAGTGGATTCTTGTGGAAGTTGGTTGATTTTGTTTTATTATTGGTGACGAATACAGTCTGATCTCTTCAGGTGTAACTGGTAGGCCTGGTCTTGTCAGCTTCTGTTGTATCAACAGTGTTCAATCGACATTAAACATGAAGATATGGCTTATACAAGATAATTTCTGTGAATGGTAAAAAAAAAGTTAGAAATACAATGTCATTTAAATTTCACTTTGACCTAACGTCTGCAGTTTGCTCTAATCATTTGTTCATAAATATGGGAGATGAAGAAAAACTTGCTAATAATCTGGACAGGTCATAGTGGTACTTACTATTTGTAGAGTCCAAATGGGACATAGAATCATAGACAGTGTCATAGCAAAATTAATCATAAACATTTTTGCAAGATCTTTCCCAGCTGCGTGGGTTTAATCTGGAGAGCTTTCAGACGTTTTTAAGATTATTGGAAGAGATAAGTGAATTTAAAGCTATTTAAAGCTACGAGCTGTCAAACACTGCTCATGCACTCTTTTTAAACACATTAACAGTTTAGAAAAGCCCAAAGAATATTTAGCACATAAATTCGGCGGCTTTTTTAATTAAAATACACAAAAATATTATTATTATTATTATTATTATTATTGTTGTTGTTGTTGTTGTTGTTATTGTTGTTGTTGTTGTTTTTGCTGATGTTGTTGTCATTGTTGTTGGTTGTGCCGAACTGTACAGAAATGACCTAATGGAAATATTTAGCCTGGTCAAATTTATTCAATGGATTGAGCTTTAATTTTTTCTTGTATTTATCGTAGTATGTAATTAAGTGGTTTCGACGCTTTATCTGAATATCAGTTTCACGAGCACCGTCACTCGACAATCACCAGTCAAGGCCGTCAAAAAAGGTTTGTAAAGAGTCTGTGAATGTCTCCTCAGGCACAACCCAAATGAAATTATTCAATAATGATCTGTCCCCTGGGCAAAACAGGTCTTGGACATACAACAGGGTGTTCGATGAAGATTCTTCTCAGATACAAACTGAAGAAACAGAGTGAAATGTACAAAATGAAACATGAACTGGTGGGGTGCAAAAGGTTAAAACAGAATCTATTCGGAGGCGTTTCCATCAATATATGTGAGAGACAAACTTATTATTTTAGGGTCATATTTGAGCGTAATTCATTTATCTAACTAACTAAATATATAAATAAATATTCCTATTTGCTTCCCTTCACTATAGCCGTTAAAATTAGGATATGGACTAATAGTGCTTTAGGTGCAGTATGTTCTTCGTTGATTGGGGGAAGTCTTTTTGACATGCAGTTCTGTGCGCTTCCTCCTCGCACCCCATCGCGACTTCACTGGCCCGTACGGAAATCAAATCAACCAAGAGCAAGGAGCAACGCACCTTTTATCTCTTCCCACATTAATAACCTTGGATGTCCCTTACAAGCGTCGGAATTTTATGTTTCTACGTGAAGTGTAATTTTGCTGCTCTTTCTTGCGGTCTGAAGTTATATTATTAACATGCGAGATGAAAAAGCGCCCGTGATGAAAGCTGAAACTGACTTATCTATCGTGTAATCCGCCAGCTGAAGTTTAGAGCGGCTGCTGAAAAGATATATATGTGGTCTGTGTGATTACAGCACATAATGACAAGATGCCAAATGCAAGGCTTTTTATTTTAGATTCATCAGATGGTATTTTCAGTCAATCTGTGTTCAGATGAGCTTAGAACTGGCTCATGATTTCATTCACAATTAATCGACATGAAATGAAACTTGCAAGCTCATCACCTTAAAAGGGTGTGCATGCTTTGAAGTAATTTAACTAACTTTCTGATTGTTGTTTTTCCTGTTGCTTTACTAATAAATTTTATAATGACCCATAACAAATTGATTTCCTTACCGGCAGCGTCTCTCTCCAATGCGGAATTAAAAGTTGATTATCCTGCTCCATTGCGGCACTGAGGTAGTTTAGGCACTGTCACCTACAAAAATCCCTTTTTCAAACATTTATTTTGCTCTTAAACAGCCTTCCGAGTTCGCCCCTCGGAACCACTTGTAGCTTCAGTTCCCTACGGTGCGTGCCGTGAGAAAACTATCCTCTTACTACTTGCAGTACTCTCAGCATAACTATTCAATAATGCATGGGACACGAAAACAGCTCCAATCAACTGCTTTCAGAATTTATGAATCGCTCAAATATTTTATCTGTCTGGATATTGACTGTTGGTGTTCATTAATATTTCTTCGCGGTTATCTTGTTTCCCTCTGGAACATTTATTGTTTTGAGCTAACTAATATTTACAGTAATATTCAAAAAATATTGTAAAGAGAAATTACAAGCAGTGAAATGATTTTAAATGCCTCATAGTATATGTAAGTGCCTATATGTTCATACTACGGGGGCAAGATATGTCCTCAGCAAGAAACATGGCACAACAAAATTGCGTGGACTTGTGTATATCCTAGTTACAGCCACTCTCACTGCGATTTATAACACATCCAGTGCGCCCTCGTGCTCTAGCGCCATCCTCCCCTTAACTTGGGAATCGTTGTTTCGCAGTCGAGCGCTCTTTGGTTATTCCAAGTGTCCGTCAGACCCGAGACAAAAAAATCTAATACACAGGGAAAATCGAAGCTAAATTTCTATCGGTAGGCGGGCTCGAAATGAGGGGAATAATCAGTCAGCTGTGCCAGGGAGCCACCTCAAAGCATATCAGGTTACCCTGAATGACAGCGTAACCATGGCAAATAATTTGACTAAAACTATTGTCTTATCCTCATCATCCCCGGGTCAGATAACCGACCAATCACAGTTCACATAATCGCTTTTCTTGCCAGCTTAGAATAATATTATTAAAACAAGCGAGCGAACTCCGTCTTCGGGAGTACGTTATGGCGAAACCACATAGAAAAGGTGGCGAACGGCTCTTGAAGGAGGAACTGCTTTCCCTGTAACTTATTTGCTGGATTTGCCGTGTGTCCTGCAGGTTATGTTTGAACGGATCAGAAGTTTCTTCGTCCCTGTTCACTCCGAATGGGACGTTAACACAGTCGTTTCGGTACGCAAGTGAACATTACCTTTCATGGACTTACAGTGTATATACTTTACTGTTCTGACGTTGCAGAAAACGTGGACAGAAGAACGAAATTGTCTGAGTTTATTCGCAAGAAACCATGTCTATGCTTCCAACGTTTGGTTTTACGCAAGAGCAAGTTGCGTGCGTCTGCGAAGTCCTGCAGCAGGGTGGTAACATCGAACGTCTTGGACGCTTTTTGTGGTCTTTGCCGGCGTGTGAACACCTCCACAAGAACGAGAGTGTTCTTAAAGCGAAAGCGGTCGTCGCTTTTCACAGAGGAAACTTCAGAGAGCTTTATAAAATTTTAGAGAGCCACCAGTTCTCTCCGCACAACCACCCGAAACTGCAGCAGCTGTGGCTTAAGGCGCACTACATAGAGGCAGAAAAGCTTCGGGGTCGCCCTCTTGGGGCTGTGGGGAAGTACCGCGTCCGCAGAAAGTTCCCGCTGCCCCGGTCTATCTGGGATGGCGAGGAGACCAGCTATTGCTTCAAGGAGAAGAGTCGAAGTGTATTAAGAGAATGGTACACCCATAATCCGTACCCATCTCCAAGGGAGAAAAGAGAGTTAGCCGAAGCCACCGGATTGACAACAACACAAGTTAGCAACTGGTTCAAAAACAGACGGCAACGTGACCGTGCAGCCGAGGCTAAGGAAAGGTACGAGTGGCTTAACGTTCATCGATGTTTAGACTGAAAGGACATTTGGATTTTTATTGTTTGTAGGAGTTATACAGGTTTCGAATGACAAGTTGCGCTGCTTAAAACAGAATATTTTATTTTCCAACCAAAGTTTTATTTAAAGAGCAACTAGCTTGAGCTTCGAGACAAAGTACAGAATTTCAAGAACTTCGGTTTACTAAATGGAACAAAATATAGTGTTATTTTTCGAAATTGTGAAAATGTGTTTTCTTTATCACCTACAATTAATGTTTATGTTCTTTAATTAAGCATGGGCCAAGCAAAGGCCTACTTGCAAAAGCTGTCCATTTGCCGAAAAAGGTTTGTTTAGTCTTTTTTAAAGCAATAAATATTAAGCTGCTTCTGGCGCCGCGGATTTGTATGTAGGATACAAAATCATATTTTCAGAGTAACATACTCGAATTCCAGATAAGACCATTTTGCTAAAGATGATTAGAACTCGATTGTTTGTCCAGAATATTCTTTAAACTTTTTTCGGGATCTCATTTCACCCGCGAGCGACTGGCCTACCGCTGAAACCACAAAATAAATCGTTAAACACTCGCTACTCTAACACAGGCCTAATTGATATTTTGCAGGAAAATGGTACTAGATAATAGGGTCGTCATTCATTTTGCCAACCTTTTGTCATTTGGGTCAAGGCCTTGCCGCTAAGTCACCGTCGTAAGTCAAGTTCAAAGTTCACACCTTTCTAGAATGTATTACATGCCAAATAATGTTATTACTTTGTCATTAACGTATGACACAGTTAAATAATTGTTTAAAACGGGGTTTTTTTGCTCGATTACAACACTTGCGCGCTCACGGTGACACACGCAAACACACACAGACAGGAACTGACCTACAGTTACTGCATTCCATTTTTGCGGACATCATGGAATTAAGTTTAATTTAATTTAATGTTAATTTATCGAAATGGGGAACATTCACAGTTTAATATGGAAACAGCTATTTCAAAGTGAAAAGCTGGATAAATTTTATTATCTATTTTCTAAAGTCCATTGAATATAAGAGTGTACATCAAAAAGTGTGTGTGAGGGGTGTGTGGGGGTGAGGAAGGCATGAGAAAGACAGGGAGAGAAACAGATTTGAGGTGAGAAAAGATGCATTTGTATCTTTGAAATCCTCTGCTAATATTTGATTTTCAATACGTGTTATTTGTACTGTTTGACATTAGCCACAAAGGAAATGCAGCATGGTTCCATTTATGTGGATTCTAGTTTTATATGCATGTCTTTAAAGTTGCCAGATGTTGTTCTAACTCCACGCCCCTTTTTCACAGAGAAAACAACGAGAACTCGAACACAAACAGCCATAACCCATTGACTTCTTCTATGAATGGAAATAAAACTATGTTGGGGAGCTCGGACGACGACAAAACCCCCTCTGGAACCCCAGATCACACCTCGTCGAGTCCTGCATTGCTCCTCACGTCAAACTCGGGGCTGCAGTCCTTGCATGGCCTCGCGCCCCCACCTGGTCCAAGTGCGATACCAGTGCCCAGCGCGGATTCGGTGCACCACCATCATTCGCTGCACGACACTATACTGAACCCTATGTCATCCAATTTGGTCGATCTTGGTTCTTAAACGCAAAGACCAATTTGCATATGGACGAGCGTGTACGTGGACGGTTGCAGAACGTCTTCGGACTCTTGAAGTGATGAGCACAGCACAAAGCAAAAGGGAATGGACAAAGTAAGTTGTGGAGAATGCTGGAGGATAGTCTACGTGCAGTACCGGCATGGAGGGCCTTGAAAAGGTATTTTTTTTTTAGAATGTAATGTTACGTACGGTTGGAAACCATGCAATTAACATGTCTTAAAATTCTTGTTATCATCATCGTTATTATGTTAGGCTCCAAAAGATCGCAACCTCTCTACCCCATTTGGTTTACACATTTTAGTTTTTCCAGAAGGCCATAGTCAGTTTTATTTTTTATGGGGTATCATATTTTGAAGTGTTTTTATTATCACAAGAGATGTTTGTCGGCGATAATTAAATATATCTCTTCTTTTTCATTTGTATTTTACTTTGAAAGCGACTGCATGTAAACTTTGCGATCAATAATAATAAAATATAAAGAACTCGTTCCCACTAGTTTCATATACCCTTTACAATAAAATTGAAGTACTACATTTATTGATAAAAGAAAGTGTTTGATTTGTTTTTCGGTTTTTATTTATTCATTTATTTATTTTACCTCAGAGTTCAATTGCAATCAGACACTCGCTTCGTTAAATGGTGATTTCATTTGTTATGGCCTAGTACTGCTTCTAACACTCCACGATGAACTTACAATTCTAAACGTATACCATAAAATTAAATTTAAACACCAAACTGTAACATCACATGAATTCATTGTCTTAATAATGAGTGAAACCCTATTTCTTAAATTAGTGAACTAGGCCGCAGGTCCTGCGCTGAACAATGCAGAAGGTGATTTCTAGTGCTGTATTTTCAGTTTTACTGTAACTTTTCTCATCATGAAGTTCAAACTGCCGATCAGATCGCCTAATTTAAAAGTAATTTTAAAGTAATAGATTTATTTATTAAAATAAAATCTGCCTCCACTGTCTGCCTGTATTACCCTATGTCAGCTATGCACCAAAAGGTTTTGTTGGAAAATCTATTTGTAATTAAATAATTTCTCTTCCTTAAGTTACTCGCCACATATTTGTTAATTACTTGCTACAAGTTCGTAACATGCAGACCGTTAAACTGATTAACATCAATTGGAAGTAAGCTCAAATTCTTTGGCAAAAAAGGAACTAATGATGATGCGTAAAGCGTATATATACGAGGCCACGAGAGTTACACCATGGTGTATTACACATATTACACCACTACACCACTATATATATATATATATATATATATATATACATATACATATATGGATGTATATTTCCTGATACAGGGTTTGGAATGGAACGTTGATGAAATGGAATGACTTACTGAGGAGTTTAGGCTACACTTCCACTGCAATATTTGCATATACCCGTACATTAGCTATTTTTATCTGTGACAGAAATCCTGTTGCTTCAGAAGATGGCATATTGACTGCTATCCCTTTGTTGTCTTTTGCCTTACATGTAGGAAGATAGTGTTTGCTTATTTGACTAAGAGAAAGACTGTTTTCCTACCGTGTCCTCCCTTATTATTATAAACAGCAGTTATCTCAGAGACTGATAAATATAAAATGTAATACCGAATGCCTACGTTGAAATGAAAATTACTGAAATGAAATGCATCACTTATATTTTCAGTCGTAAAGTAACAAAAATTTACATGAGAACATCAAAGACTGTTTAAAGCGTGCAACAACGTTACAAACATTATCTATCGTTACAGAACTAGAAATGCTTGTTCAGGGAGAGACCTCTCCCCTTGCCACTTTCTCTTCTCTTCTCTTCTCTTCTCTTCTCTTCTCTTCTCTTCTCTTCTCTTCTCCATTTTCAACTTTTTACTCTTCCTCTTTTTACAACTTTGAGACATTATACAGTGTAATTATATTATATAGTATATTGTGGAGTATAGTGACACGTTATAAAGAGGTGAAGAGGCGGAACAGTATTTTACAAGGTTTTCAAGCTCATTTAGATATTACAATCCGCTATACTGGCCGATTATTTTGTGATTACTTCGTCAATCCTCGTCAATCCCTCATAATCATATGCTCTTTGAATTGTTAGAACATGACGTATTTTTTTAAATGAGTTCTTCTCATATGAATATCACTTATTAAACTCTCTCATGACAGCTGTTGCTGCAATGATGCAGAGCATAGATATGAAACAATTATTCACTTAAAGGTGAAAATTATGTCGTTTAAAGGCCTCTGCTTGACTCAGCACTGATCAAATAAGAATATTTAACACATATGATTTATCAGTCAGGACTGTAAACATTTGTGTAAACATTTTATTCTCCTCCTGTAGGCAAGTAAAATTCTGTCTGATACTGCATCTCAGTCATCATTTAGTTGTTAACGAATGCAGTCATTCATTCATGATCAAAAACATTTGCTCAAGCCCAAGTAAGCTTGAAAGAAAAGTTTGGTGTTTGAACAGGCGTAACAGTAAATACAGTGCGGTGCACCTCGATTTCCCTAAACAAATATTCCAATTTCAAGGACGACCTGGCTTTGATCTGACGCTCTCTTCCCTCTCCGTACATCCATTGTTCTTATTTAACAAGGGTATTTTAAACGCGTTGTAAGTGCGAAGTTACCAATTTGTGTTTGGGAGGGGCGGGGAGGTTGTTAAATTTCTGGGCAAGAGATGATACAGAAACTCTCGGTGCAATGAACCTAACAAGGCTCTCTTTGGTTGTAACTGCAATCTAATACGGTGATTTAATGTTGGAAAGTATGTTTATGGGGAAATGATTCAAAAATATGGGAGAAAACTAATGGGAGAAGAGTTAAGAGTCTTGCAGTTTGCACAACCGGCATTCCAAGGCATCACTCCATTTGTCTATTACTTTATATGCGTCCTGTCTGTTTTTCTCATTTCTCAGATAGTTTCTTAAGGGACCGAGCTTATTATCAGATCTGTATCTGTATAGCCTAATATGTTTGTGTTGAGACTTGCATAGTCAACACGTTGCTCCACGGACATTTACTGCACGAGAAATGGTCCTTAGGATATAGGCCCAATAATGAAAGTGGAAGGAAAGGAATGTAGCCTACATCTTTCTTTCTTTCTTTCCTATTTGCTTGCTTGCGTTCTTGCTTTCTGCGGTAGCCTACGATCCTCGCGCAGTCTTTCTACAGTAAAAGACAAGTTTCCGTCAATCGTAAAACAACAGGTAAGATCTCAGCAATCAACTGGATAACAGAATAGACGCGTCTCCAAGGTTAACATTTTACTTCATTACACACTTGCGGGAACGAAATACTTGAGAATACCACACGGTCATTTGCATGAGAGCCAACAACACGGCATGTATCTTCCACTCAGCCGCAGGTGCAAAGGGACTGTCCCAGTTCAGAACGACTTTTACTTCCGCCAGGAACTCGGTCCAAAAATGACATGTTTTTAGAGTCAGAGTCGCCTTTAAAGAAAACGATGCTGATCAACCTCACATTGTCAGTTGAAGACCATTGTTATTAGTAATGGGTGCTCAGTGTTTTCATCCTCTCTTGGCATTTCACATCGGTATGCATGACAATAAATACTTTACACTGTAGGTCAAAACATGCAATCATACTGATCTATACCTATATTGTCCACAGCTGGAGGCCTTTCTGCAGCTCGGGCGTTACAATTTATTTTGAGGTTTTCCTACACTCATCAGATGAATGCCAAAATGTCACGTGACCATGAAAATGTTTTATGTTGTGTCAGTTAGTTGCTTAAAATTATATTTAATCGATAATGCATGAATAATTGCCATAATGATTCCAGTGTACAATGAATGTCGGGCATTCTTAAAACATGAGCGTCAAGGTATCAATCAAAAGTGCACTCTGAGCGGGAAAAATATATTTTGTGTGCGCACCTCAGTTGACAATAGCTTATTGCCTAAGTGGGCCTGCGATAAAAAGCAGCAATGCATTGCAATACATTATATACCCTGACACCTGTTATATAGGCCTGTGGTTACAGGATAATGGTCTCTGCATATACAGGTCTTGGATCACAAAATAAAAAAATGTAATTATATACTTTAAAATTCAAATTTTTGTGTTAAGTGTTGAGTGTAAACCCATGCTATCATGTCAAACGAGCACAATTGTCTAGAAACCACACTGTCGTCAGATACCCATAATCCAAGCAGCCTATTGTTGTAAAAGACAAGGTTATCACTCATAGATCTCTTTCTACAAGTCACATGACGAAATATGAACATATCCTTTGGTAACTATGTAGTCGTTTCCGCTTCCAGGAATGTTTGAGTCTTAGGCTCTATCTTACCGGAACCTTGCGCTTTTTTTCTATAATAATTTGGGATGTTGTAATTAGTCATATTTGATTGCTTTAGAAAAAAACGTATTTGGAAAAGTTACATTAGAAATTACTGTTCGTTCGTCATGGAGCATAAATCCGACTATTATGCATTTTATAAAAGTATTCTCGAACAGTTTATTGTAGGCTATATTGCTCTTAAAAGTGTACTATTGATAATTTAGTAGCCTACTATACGCATACGCAGTTAAACCCAGAACTAATTGAGAACATGGTCTCATTTGACTCAATTTATTGAACTACTCACTGAAGGTCACTGCCGATTTCTACCCCTACAGGATGATCAGAGACGGGTTTGAATCCGACTTCTCTGACCTAATCAAGAAGCATATGATCCGTTTGTTTTGTTTTCTTTTGTTAAATTTACGGAGTTATGCCTGTAATGTATACAGTTCTCCAAAAGTGTATTCCACTGAAATCATTCTGGATAGGATGATACTGTTGCCTTTCCGATACAAAATAAATACCGGTGGACAACTCGCATCCTGAAATTTATCTCTTTGAAATTTGAAATCTTTCTTTTCTATCTACCGTTCAATTCTTTGATTATTTTTTCTCTGTGATCATGCTGATGTGCAGGTGACATAGATATCTGCACATAGCTGAAGTTATATGCAAGACATAAAGGAGGCAGAAACATGCACCCCTGTCTATACTGCTAAATAAGTCATCTGTTAATACAACACGAAACAGGCTCTCTTACTGGAATGAGGCAAGTTATGAAAAGTTATTTATTTATTTACTTATTGTCTTACTTACTGAGTTTGTTAGTTATTTAGTTAGTTGGCGTGCTTTTACTCACAGTGCATCGACAGCTTTATGGTATCTCTATGGGTGAAGCCCAGAAGAGAGTTTTCCGAAGACGAACTGACAAGGTAGAACTTGCATAGCCTCATATCTGGACGATAACAAATAGTTGCAACCCACAAAGCAAGATGAAACCGAGAGAAATGGGCCCAGTATTCGTTTACAGCCAAAGATGATATTTCAGATAGGACAGAAGGTAAAAAAGATTTAAGTGTCAAACGATAGAGGAGGCATTCCCCAGCCTATAGGACCTTTACGGATATGGACTTTGAGGTGAACTGGACCGTCTGTATCAGAGAACTTCACTCACCTCCTGGATCGCGTACCGAACGAGGTAGGCTACAGCCAAGGAACCAAAAAACAATCATGCCAACCATCGATATTTCCAATTCCTTCATTCATCGTGGGCTACTGTAAAAATGAATCATTTTAGTGTTGGTAGAGAAGATCTCTCATATACAGAACATTTTCTGTGTGTGTGTGTGGGTGTGTGTGTGTGTGTGTGTGTGATTTTATTCGTATCGTTCGGTACCACGGTTTTTAATGATCAACGCCAGAAAATCCGCTATGTTAATTTTGTGCTATTTCAGCAATTACTGTTTCAGCGTTGCAAGGTGAATAAGAGTAAGGAATTAAAATATACTAACAATGATTACATACGAATATATCTGTATATGTTAATTGCTGAACGGTTATAGATTTTGAATAAACCACTCAAAGCTGTACGGTTACATGAGACCAAGTCCGATCCATTTTATCACTGCCACAAATTCACTTACATTCCAATTCGTTTAGCGTTTATACAAAAAGTCCGCAGGCCGAACAAGCATCGTTGAAGTCAGATCATGTAATCAGCATTACACCATCAAGCATGAAAGTGTTCCTAATTACATGATTGTTTTGAAACGATAAACTCTCATGTCGTAACCACATCACGGGCTGTAGACAGTCATCAGGTGTGTACAGTCTAATTTGATTGTGTACACTGTGTAATGTAGTCAATAACAGTCTATAAGCACAATCTGTGGTGAGCTGTTAAATAAGTAATTCTCATACAAAATTAAACAAACTTGGCTATTTATCATCTATGTTATCATATTTTTTCGAGTATACAACAGATCGTACATGCAGTCTCTTATTTCACCTGTCCAAGACCTCTGAACGGCTTGTTTTTTTGGGGGTTTTTTTCGCAAAGCCGTAGGATGACTGATCGGAGTTTGCCATGGCATCATTTTCAAAAGCCACAACCCCCCGGAGCGTGTATTTGATATCAAGCAGACTTCCCTATGGACATAGAAATCAGATCACACACACACGCACACGCACACGCGCGCATGCATACGCAACACGTACACACTACGGAAACGGTGTATTTCCCATCTGAATTTTTTTTTAATTACTTTTCTTTTTTTTCATCTTTTTCTTTTTCTCACTTTTTTAAAAATATACAGATAACGTTTGTCTAGTTTTGTTTGAACTCATTATTCACGGCATAGAGCAACTGATTTCATTGGCGTTTGTTGATAAGCAACACCCTCTAGTGACTGGTTTCAAATTTGCAAAAAAAAAAAAAGTCTGGATGGCTTGGAAGAGAAAAAGACGAAGTTACGGAGGAATACATGGGGGGGGGGGGGGGGGGGGTAGCAAATGTGCGATCAAAAGCTGCGATAAATGTATCGGTTATAAGTCCATTATTTACAGTTTTACAGGAGCTGCATTTTCATAACTGAGTTTTTGCTATAGATTTGGGAGGTTGTAAGAGATCACTGGAGCCACACACCATGATAAATGTGCACATATAATATATAACAAATACAGGTTTTGTTGGATAATATTTTTTTAGCTCAGGTGTCAAATATGATGGAGCGCAAATGGCAGTCTACTGGTTATACCTTTGATTTTCATATATTTATTTAGCTTAAGAAGTACAATCACGTGAACAATAGGCACAAACAATGTATCTCCAAACTGTAAAGTCTCTCTCTCTCTCTCTCTCTCTCTAGTTCCTGGCCATAGGAAACACACGTACCCATATCATTTTATCAGCTGTGTTAAACTGTCCATTTCTATTTTCTGTTCTGTTTTGGGGTACTGTTTTTCTTGGAAAGCTGTTCACAAAACAAACACGTTATTTACTTTTAGCCTGATGTACATTTAGCCTATAAACATCCTCTAAGAGCTAACAGAGTGGCCTGTCTGTGTGACCAAAGAGGACCGAAAGGAGCAAACGTCAGGGCAGGAGGGCCTGCTAGTTTTTAAACTATTGCTGAAATCCAGGGTTCCTGATATGGAACTACTTTAATTTTCATAAAGTAATAAACAATACTAAACTGGAGAAAATGTGGAGAGTTCCTGATGATGATTCTTTGTGGTGTTAGACGGAAGGTCAAACCCTGCAGCTGAGTTGATTCCATTTGACTTACACCTCCCCTCCCCTTTTTTTAATTTTTTAATTTTTTTTCTCATTTGTCTGATGCCATGGTTGTTTGTTTATACAATGAATAGCCACAATTAGTAGCATGCAGCACACACATGAGGGATATTAACTGTGTTTGTTTCTGTGTATGTCATATCCCTTGTGCAAAACAACACTGTTGTGTCTTTGAGCCAGGCACTGAACCCAAGATGATGCCCCACTAATACTGTAACATGTGGTTTTCTCCATCACATCTAGGCATACCTTCAAGAGATAAATAAACCTTTTCAAGTAAATTCACATTAAAGCTTTCTTGAGGTCAATTAAATATCTGTATCAACAATATATGGGACTGGGACTGAAAATCAATATATTCTATTTTAACTTCACCGGAATGTTTTCATATTTCACATGACCACTGTTGAATATGTAACATCATGTTATCATATCAGTAGCTTATAATTCTACAATGTTTTCCAATGCTGATGCTTTCAAAGTTTAAACTGTTTTCTTGCATGAAGTTAGAAATGAAGAATACTCTCCTCCTCTGTCAACGATTCTCTCTGCAGTGAAAAACACTTCTCATAAAGTTATTTTTTCAAATCAGTGTCTTTGTCATTTGCCTAAAAGTTCATTTGCTCATTAAACAAAAATGGAGTAAAATAATCCCTTTCACATGGAAGGAGAACAGAAAGCCATGAACAAATGTCTAATGCTCGTGTGAGGTAATTGTATAACTTTGAATTAGCGTCGGCAAAATGAGCATTTTTTCAGTACCAGGAGGCTACAGCGAAATGTAAATTTGGCAAATTTATATTTCCTTTGCTTGAAACTTCCCCAACATAACAGTGGTCTTTTCTTGTCGCTGTTCGGTCACCTCTTGGCTTTGGAATGCTACCAGCTACAGCTGAATTTGGGATCGTTTTCGCCATCTGTTGACCATGCGCTGTAACTGCACCAATTCATTTCTGAGCTAACTCGTGTCATTGACTCTTACGTGTACTTTTCAATATTTTAACCGATGCCTGTTTTTAACAGTGTGCAAAAGAATAACTCTAATATCGACAAGAAATTATGGCTGGTCATTGTCTACAAATGCAAATCGATTTTGAAATGATTAAAACAGCTAAGCTCACAGCTTGGTTTGATAATGCACAGACTGAATCTAGAACAGCTGATCTCCAATCAGACTGTTCATACAAGCTCTTTTTTAGAAGGCCTTTTCAGAGTCAGTATGTTGCCTTTGCTAAAAGTTACACTTTTAATGTGGCTTAATTAATAAGTTTAGTTTGACTTCATACCAGTCTTCGGCCTTTACATTCAGTGTTATAATACATAATGGAATAATACTCCTGTAACTCTCAGATATTAAGTCTACTTTGTCTTGCCAGTATCTGATATAATATCAAGTGCCAGATTTCAGGTTCAGAGGATGTCTAAAATGTTGGCTGAGCCACCAGGTATGTAGTAAAAGTTGTTATAAAACTTAATGTTGTACCCAGATGTCTCCATCTCCATTTTCAGTGACCCAAGATTAACATGATTAACAAGATCAACAGCCCTCCCTCACCGTTTCATTCATTTCTGTCTGCTGTTATCTGTATGTGCATTATTACTATAGTTCATTATAGTTTACTTAGGGTGACAGTAGTTTCTTACCACTTTTCAGAATCCATATTCTTTCAAGCTGACTGACAAAACAGTGGCTGTTTATCTTGTTTAAAAGGCAATATTTGAAACATTTGGGGGGAAAAAATGACAAGTACAATTAAAAGAATATTGTCATTTTTTTATAGTTTTATACAAGAATGTTATAGTTTATAGTTTTATAGAGCATTTATGGTCACGTAATGCTTCAAGTGAAACAGGTATGAATGAGAGCGGAGTGGGTTAATCTGCATGCTGGCCAGCAGATGGCATTAGAACTGGGGTATTTTGAGAGAGAGAGCGAGAGCAAGAGCGAGAGAGAGAGAGAGAGAGAGAGAGAGAGAGAGAGAGAGAGAGAGAGAAAGAAACATCTAACCATAACAAGGTTTCTAAGGAGACTGATGCACTATAAAATCAGTTGTTGATTCCAAGGGTCATGATGTTAGTTTTAACTCTCATCCTCACCAAGCTAATATGGCAGGGTATCATTTTCTCTGTATAGGGGGTTAATTGTATTGGGTGCTTGGGTGGAAGTGACATTGGAGGATAATGGCTAGGGTGGGGGTTACTTGGTAGCACTGTTTAAAAATGCATGATGTGGGTAGTTGGGAGTTATAGTATGAATGCATTTTCAAAGGAATTGGTTAAGAACATGGTGAGTCACCCAATGTGTAGCATATAAAAAATACATGCCATCTAGGCCTGTGCTAAGCCTTTGTGTGTGTGTGTGTGTGTGTGTGTGTGTGTGTGTGTGGCAGGATTCAAATTTGAGACACCTTGAAAGGTAAGGAAAAAAAAACATCCAAGTGTTTATGTATACTTCTTGACTCACTTCTTGCTAATATCTGTGGGTGTGAATCTTTTTACTTTAAAACGTACACCACAATCTGACAGGCACTGATTAATAATAGAGCAATGTGAGAAAAGAAGCAAATTACAGATAGGACATTCAAGAAACAGTATCTCTCGTACCGTATTTTGCGCAGAGATAACACTTTTAAAATGTCTATACAGGAAAAGTGTGGAACACAAAAGAAGTGTGTGTTAGCTTTCATCCAAATATTTCCTTTGATATTTTTTTCCTTTTTTACACAGGGACACCCTCAAAGCAAGAAAACATCATTAAATGACATGGATATCACACAAAACAGAGAACACTGCTTCTTTTTATACACACAAGTAAAATACAAAACACAGAATTCAGTACCTAACTCGAAACACTTTAACTGATAGATTTGTTCATTTGTGTGTGTGTGTGTGTGTGTGTGTGTGTGTGTGTGTGTGCGTGTGAGAGAGAGAGAGAGAGAGAGAGAAAGGAATTGGAGTGCATGTGGTGTCTATATCTGTTGTGCTCCATGACCTCAAATAGGGTTAAAACTGTTTTGTAATGCGACCATTAAGCGGACATGTATAAAGCTTATATTGCGCCACGGAATCGTTCTGGTCTCTGTCGGGACCTCGGGTAATGGCTGTCCTGTAGCCACGGGCGTATTTTACTGTCCATTTAAAATGCGCTTTCTCAGGCCCAAGCTCTTACCCAGGAGTTTAACTCTGAAAGGCCGCCCTCCACCGTAGACCATTAGATTTTCACATCGAATGCTCAGGAAGTCTGGGTATCAGTAGTAAAAAATTAACCAGGGAGTCCGGATTCCATTACACACAGACCGGTCCAACTCTACGATCTTACACAAATGGAATTCCAGTTCAGTGTTCCAACATCATTTGACTTTCATAAGATGAAACATTCATGTCTGCGCTTGTTAGGCGATGTCCCTTGGTTGCGGACATTAAGTGGAGCGCAAGAAGCTCCGCGAATGAGGCCAGACGACACATCTGAACTTGGACAACAACCAGAATGGCACTTTTCAGACATCTTTTCAGACATCTCAGGCATGAAACTGAGTTCCAGAGATGTGGTGAGTGGTTTAAAGATGTAGTGAGAAGCTCAATGTAAGTTTCACGTTTTAAATGATTTGTTGAGTATATTATCTCTTAGTTTATTCTGGGCAATGCAGAGTCTTACCATAAGCCTGCTCCCTGCAGAGTGAACAGACGTTGTTAAATCGATGTGGACAGACTTTATTAGACCTGTCCTACCTGGAGGGCCGATATTACTAATTATTATTACATAAATCACTATGACTCATAAATGAATTTAATGTTTTTCCCCCATGCCTTGCGTGGTATTTATTTGAAAGGTTAATCAAAATATTCACGCAGGGATGACATTTGCCCTGGGCGACATTAATTGTGTTGGTGAGATGTCAAAATACAATGAAGGGCAAAACAAGAATCTGAAAGGAAACAGAAATACTGTTAAGGTCCCATTTTAGATCAGTTCTGATAAATAATCGCTCGCCTTCTGACTAAAGGGTGCAAAATATTTTATTATCTACATTCTCTAAATTTATTTTCATCTTAACAGATAAACGTATGTTATTGTACTAATGGGAAAAACGCATGTCTAGAAAAATTCCACAACCTTCCACAAGATGGCAGCAGACGAACATAATATTTAACGAGACATTGCGTCTTCCCAAGCAGCAAGTTACAGATCCAGTGTTGTAAATCGACTCGACACTTTCAGAGGTTGATTGGGACAGATGTTCCGCTCTGTGCATAATCCATTCTACGGCTCAAAACGGAGGTTAAACTGATAAGAGCCACCGCGCTCCAATCAATTCTCCATCTTTTGCCCAATGCAGAGGCAGATTCTATGGAGGGTACTACGTTGTGATGACCACAACTAATAAGGGGCAATGACCATCTCACTCTTTATACGTGACCTTAAGTACGATGTAGATACCGTGCAATTCGTGCGAATAATTTCGGAGTGATGTTCAGGCTGTGTGTGTGGTCTGTCCAGATTATTTTAGATGACTTTTACCAAAATTAGAGAAACTGTTCAAAATAAAATTGAAAAATATAACATTGTGTCTGCTTTAGAACATGGCATTTTCTCCCACTTTCTCCACACTATTTATTTTTACATTAATTTATTACACCCTTTCAAATTGTGACAACAACAACAACGACGACGACGACGACGACGACAACAACAACAACAACAACAACAACAACAACAATAATAATAATAATAATAATAATAATAATAATAACAATAATCAGCCGCAGCAGCAGCATCGTCACCTCCATCATCGTTTTTGTCATACTCATCGTCATCTGGTGTTTTCTGATACATGCAAGTTGTTATTTATGTTTAGATGTTTTGAGTATAAGTGTTGGTATGAGTCCATCATTAATCTGAATTGTAGAGATCAGTTCTCTCTGTTATTGGGCACTAAATAGAAAACAAAGCAACTAAGAATTACACACATTATTTTGTTCATTTATCAGTAGCGTGATACCTGACTTCAGCTTCTGAAGGTAAAACATGAGAATAAATGAATAATTTTTGTCTCAAACTTGATTGGAATTTGGAGCTCGGAATTTGTGCTCTGCTGAGCAGTTTTTGGGGTGTGCAGTTGCAACCACTCGGCGCTTCCACTTCTAAATAGGATCCGCTTTGCCTGAAATTCTCCGGTCAAACAATAGAGCCGAACATTTAGTGACTGCGCTTAAAACAATCACCAATTCATCGGGAGAATGTGTCATCAAATCCCCAAACACCAGCTAACATGACATCTGTTTAAATGGTTTCTTGCTAATAAACTCTTCTCGAATGGTGTCTTTGTTGGAACGTCAAAGATTATTTACAAAATGAGTCAATTTCTAAATGGTTTCATGATTGTTGAGCAGAATCTCCGTAGGAGGCAGTGAGGACTATTGGCGACTCAGGGGGGCGAGCTCTCTGTCGCAACGGGGCTTCAGCAGGAGCGGCGCTAATTGAGGAGGCCGAGTTGAGGCGGGCCAGTGGCGCACGGGAGCGCGAATAGCGGGGGCAGGGCAAGGTTCAACTCGGGGAGCTCAGCGTTTTGTTTGGGTATATGAGATATGAATCTCTCTCTCTCTCTCTCTCTCTCTCTCGCACGCACACACACACACGCACATACACACACACACACACACAAACACAATGACATACAATGTAGGCTATCTGTCTGTCTCAGAAGCAGGCACCTCTGAAGCAAGTGACAAAACTTAAATTTAAACGTAGTAAACGGAGTGTGCTACTATTCATTTGGTTGTAACATTTCAAAAGCATGACGCTGAGCGGAAGACGGCTAGATTGCTAGTTCATGACCCACAAGAATTAGAGCGTCTAGTAATTCGTTAAGGTGTTTTTGAATTGGTTTTGAAATTCATCATTCTGTAGAACATGATTATGTTTATGATCATAAATATGACAGATTACGTTTGTTTATGTGTGTTGCAGCTGTTGCTCTTACTGGCCCGTTGCTGTAACTATTGTGAGTATTACTGTTGCTGTAATAACTTTTTTTGTGTGTTTGATGATATTACAAACTAAGACATCTCGACCATCATTACACTACAAACAAAAACTTGAGTGCGAATACAGCGGTTTTAGACGTAAACTAAGTGCAGGTATTTTCTAACGGGAACAAAGCAGTTGACCAACGAATGAAAATTTGAAAAATTGTACAATTGTCTTTGTAAATATCCTTGTGTTGTGTAGTCAACAAAAATCCAATTATTTTTCATCTGAGAGTGTCCTTTTGACATTGGCCACTTTTGACCATTGACCATTAAACTACAACGGACTCACCTTGCTTCTCAACACTAGAGTATTATTTGTAATAATATGCATGACATAGAAGACATTGAGGTGTCACATGAAAAGCTGTTGCAAACAGATGCTTCAAATATTAGCTACTCCGTCTGTTTGCCGGTTTGCAATGTACCCTTTCACACACAGCCCCCACTATAGCGAGAGAGAGAGAGAGAGAGAGGGAGACAGAGAGAGACAGAGAGAGAGAGGTTAAAGTTTTTTTTAGCTTTTATGTCGAGCTTGTTTTGAAGCTGAGGTAATGGAATGGGTCTAATCGCCTGAGAACAAGTTTGTCCCGACTAGTGAGAAACTCAATCCTCAATCCTTAGTTGCAAAGGACAGCCCTGATATTGATTTCAACATCCCATTTTCCTTAAGATGCAAATTAAAATTAAGTTTTTAGGACCGCTGACAAGTCGGTCCTAAATCATATCCTTTCTTGACCCCTTCATTCGCTGTTTAATACAGTTTCAATTTTAAGTCCCACTACCATGAAACACGCGGCAGTCGAGGCCTCATTCGATGGAGGGAGTAACGCAGAGGCTCAACACAGTAGCTATCCAATCGAAAGCGAGTTCAAACACTCACAAGCACCTTCTCGCTTTTTTGAAGGGAGGGGGTGGTGGGGAGGGGATATAGGTAGAATATAGTACACCTACCCTATTTTAATTGCGCTATTCTTGTATAAACTCTGAACTCTAAAGTCTCCCTCTCTCTCGCTCTCTCTCTCTCTCTGTCTCTCACACACACACACACACACACTCACACACTTGAAACAAAAACTTAACATTTTACAGCGGTACTCTACAGGAGTCAATAAAACTAGCCTGGACTATACGTACGGTCTATTGCGCGCGGTAGCCGATTCAGTGGGCTACTGCCCTCAGACGAAGGAGTGAACCAAAAGTGAGCCAAAATATGAGGTGGCCACAAATTCTGAACGGAATTACAAAGAATAGAAGGAACAAAAATAACCGCAGTGGTCTATATTTATCCCCCTTTTTTTTTAAAGACAGAAAGACGGTAAAAAGAAATTAATCTCCACCATCCAACAGAGTGAGGAATTTTCAGACTCCAATTTTATCTTCCTCTCAGTGTCTGCATGTGAAAAGAGGGGGAAAGGCCCCGTCCTGCCACTGACAGACTACGCCGCTGCTCCACGCGTTCAATCCGGGTCAGGGGGAACTGTCGCTCATTGAGAGCTGCATGAATACACACGAATAGGAAAGTTGTGTTCAGTTAACCGATGAAATCAGAGAAAAAACAGGGCAGTCCAATCTTTTCTTACCGCAATGTGCGGCCAAATGCAGCTCGCTTGTAACTATGCGCATAAGGTTATGGGAATAGGACAAATACACTATTCGGCCTTTTTTGACACGCGAACTAGAGACGAAACGTACACAGATTGGGAAATGAAAAAAAAAATCCATGCCATTCTATTGTTCGTGCACTTGTCTCATAATCACATTTAGCCTATTTGCTCATTCACATGCGACTATCACATAACAACTACCTTCCACTTAATTGCATTGTCTCAAGTTATAAAACATCTTTTACTAAATCTCGCTCATCCATTACTTTAAACCAATGGACCCGAACCAAAACAAAATAAACTTTCTAGAGTAGAGCTACCTCTACTCTACGAATCTGCCAAAGATTAATATATGTAGAAATTTATATAGGCTGGCAAACAAGAGCTATAGAAGAGGAGGCTGTGCCAGTTTAATTCCAGAAATATTTTTAGCATAATTAAATGCCATACTTCAGATGTAAGAATTTAATGGTCAAAACATGGGACACAGGCGGTGGATATTTTAAGTATACACTGCAACATGAGCGCGGCTTGAGACAGGCCTGTTCTTCATCCGGATAAAAGAGTTTTACTGGTGCCCGTGCGGTCATTATCTAAGTGGCCCAAAACTATGTGCTTGAAAGTTAGAGCATTAATCATGCGGACTAACCTATTTTCCTTGTGCATTTAATGTATGACATTCGGTGCCATCTGTTTCCTAATCTTCCATATTCTTATCATTGATGAAACCACTGTTCGCTTGACGATTAGGCCTAACTTAATTTTAACCATACCAGAGACATGTCGCCCAATAAGCTATCGCCGAGAATGCGGCGTTATATGGAGTAGTGAATCTCTCCGGTTAATGTTGGCGATTCCCTATCTCTCCTTTGAAGAAGGATTTAGGAGTTTAAAATGACTAGGCGTGGATTTACTTAATATGTCAGAATAAACTACCACTGATGACTTTGTCTGTTTCTACCAGGCGCCATCTTAGTTTTGGTGGCTTGAAGTATTTCATATTTTAGCAAAGTAAAAATGTATGGCATTTGGAGATTTCGCACATAGGATTAAATAAAATATTTTGCTCTCATTTTTAATGACCGAGTTTAATGATATCTGGATGATTGCTAAATGGTAATTGTTACACAGCCTAAAGATGCGAAAACTAGAGAGAGAGAGAGAGAGAGAGAGAGAGAGAGAATACAATTGTACAATTTTTCAACGAAGTCTTTCCCGTTTTTGTACACACTGTTCGATTAAACAGGATTAGTTTTTTTCGTTTACCTCAAGTATTATTTGGTAAAATCCAAAGAAACACATGGAATAGTTTAATGTGACTTCTAATCGATCGGATTAATTTACTGTCAACAGTTGATTTAACATCTGAGTCATTTTCAACGGAGTAATTTTACTTCGTTCTAAGGGAATGATTCTAATACTGTCTCAGTCGTTGGTTTTAGGCTGATCAGAGTGCAGATTAAACTTTAAATCGCTCTTCATAAGACGCGAAGTATCTCGTGACTCATACTTGATTTTTGTTCAGCGTTCACAGTAAAGAGTCATCCACGCGTTAGTGTTACACTCCTGAGACTTGTCAGTAACATACACAAGAAACAAATGAATTGAAATCTAATGAGCCAGTTATGAATATGCTATTGCCTTTCTTCGCGTGCCACTAGTTGCATGTATTTCATCTTCAGTTGTCGATGACAGTGAGCACGAGAGAACATGCACCGCAAACTTGTCAGTGTTAAATTAATTCTGAGAGCAGTTGTATGATTGCACACTGACTACACAATGCAAACACTTCGAGTGATTTTGACATTCACAATACGGTACACTTTTGCCTGTAGTTTTGATATGGCCTCGAAAAGTACCGTTAGATAAATACACCTAACGACTTTGTAAACTTATGTCGTTGTGTGCACCTCACCGTAATGAAAAATATTAATAAAAAAGGAGAGGGGGTCCAAACGAGTATTAGCTATTAGTTTCATTGGTCGTTTTCTCTTCTAAAAAGTTCTGAATGCAGCTTTCTGTGGGGCGGAAGGCCCGGGGAAAGCTTTTCTCCCTGGACTACTGTTCGGCTTTGGAAGAAAAGCCCTTTCAGTGGTCCACAATGGGAGACTGAGCCATGGGAGGAGTCCACGATGATTAGTCCATTTAATGGCGCGTTTACTTAATTTCTGTATTCACTAGCAACCATAAGCAATAGGGAAAGAGTCTTGTTTAAGAAGCGCCACACTGCCCGTTGCATATATGCATATATTCCTGCCAAATTTCCGTCTTGCATTCAAAATGCTGGTAGATTTTGATATTTCTGTGTCACATCATGAACCCTAGGCCACAAGTTGAATGCCTAGCCAACTGTGTGTCCGAAACCTTAGACTGATAAACAGGAAACGCGTAAGAGTTAGTGGGGAAGAATGAAAGACTTAATACAGCTTTTGTAACAAAATGGAATATTGTATTTGATTTTTTAGAAATGTATACATTAACATAAACACGAAGAAAGTAACATTGAATAATAAGCGCTCGAAACTAAGCACGGGGATAGTCTACGACTTGGTCAGTCGACAACGTATATTCCAATTTTTATATTACTTTTCTTTTGCATAAATTTCGACTGATACATGGTTACTTTGCGTCCTCCCAAGTATAAAAACAAAGAAACAAAACGCCTAGAGCATTTAACCGTTACGTTTACGCAAATATTTTATGTAGGAACACCAAGTCAAGAAAAGTGAACAAGGATAGAAAAAGAGAATGGAGATGGTAGAGCAATATTATATACAGGCATTTCTACACATATATTACAGACTGGGAGAACGGTCGCATTATTTAAGATATACATAATTCAATATAAAATCTTGAAATAAAAATAAAAATCTGATACAGTCATAACGATTCAGTTCCACATTTGACCAGTACCCCACACAGGCAGTGACAGAAGTGTAAAAAGGTGCTTACGACTCAAATGATTGTCTGATGAACATAAAGGAAAAGAGGATTGCATCTTGGCTGCGCGTCATCACTTGACTAAAACGGATAAAAAGGCGATGAACACCGGATTCTGGTAATTCCCTCTTCACGGTGGTCCTGGTAAAAATTTAGAACGCAGGGTATATCCCCAGCGATACCAAAAATATATATATATATTATCATGCAAGTAGTGATGGGGGTAGGGGAAAGACGTGGGGTCCATTGAAAGCGCTTGAAAAAGACGTGCTTTTATCGTTTTTAATATTTATATCAATTAGTCCTTTTTATCTTCCCCGATATTTCATAGTTTTTAGGTCCATATTCCCTGTAAATATTTATCTTTTGCGTATCATACGTCGCATTCGGAGTCACTGGATGTTACAGAAAGAATTGACGTGCCCGTGCCAACTCGCTCTGTCATACTCGAGACGCTGGTAGTTGGACTGGCAGCAGTTGATGGCGACTCCGCCGAGCTGTGTGGGGTGCAGCCGGGTTCTGAGAGGGACCGCATACCGTTTTGTCCTATTGCTTGGTGCTGAAGCCTAGAGCAAAAGAGTAAGAGAATGAGATCACAAAAAGAACAAAATGCCGAATTGTACCTTCTTTAAATCGACGTACTCTCTGCCTTCTCGTTACCACATCGCCGCTCCTGTCTTTATACTTTTCTACAGCGACAATAATATTACTTTTGCTCACATGAGAGACAGATCTGATTTTATCACATATAGCTAACTGATATTTAGGTCATCTCTTCAAACTATGGCAACATGTAAAAAAATAGATTCTTTTACGCCATGTAAAATATTATTGTAGTGTTATTGCGATTAAACCTCTGCCAATAAGAAGTCTAACGATTATTTTGGAAATTATGTAATTTCGTAAAGGAATTTTGTTCTCATTATTGTTTGTGAAGAGGCTACGTCTGGTGACGTCAGTGTTTTGGTTATTGTTTTCACTGAACATCTAAGCATGCCTGCGTGGCCTTAACAGATATTTCTTGGTATTGCGTTCTCACGAAATAACTTTGTCATTACCAAATGTAGGCTTTACTTTTTTCACGTTATTACAATGACAACTAATTTTTAAATAATGTTTGCTTAGAGCAGAAAGTTAAGTGTACTAAACACTGCAGCATAATGATAAAACTGTCGCAAGAAGCATGCCATTGAAGTTCTTGACCTTTTAGTATTTTTGTCAGTTCAAACGAACATTATTCTGAACAAAATATTTGAAGGCAACTTGGACATAGTGTCAACAGTCTTAACGTCGTTGAATAACATAGCCTTGCAAATACTCTATGCAGAACAAGCACAAAGCTACAAATGACAGCATCACAATTGTAATGAAACCTAATAATCAATAAATGAACAGGTGTTATCATATTGTCTTGTTATGGGGTGTCCTTAAAGGCGAACCTTTGAATGGCTAACACTTCAATAGCTAAATAAATCCTTAAAATTCAGAGCAAACAATTTAACGAAAATGTCAACTATGCAATTACAAGAAGAAGAAGAAGAAGAAGAAGAAGAAGAAGAAGAAGAATGTCACACGAAAATCCGTGAAACATAAAAAAATGAGGTGGTAGCCTAATATTCCCATCATGATAATTTAATATAATTTCTATTTCCATGGATACATTTCCATGAATGAAACGATGAAAGCTAAAAATACATATGTGCAAATATAAGATTTAAATAATGGAACGCGACACGACAGAGTTAAAATTAAACAACTAAGTCGTATTACTAAATTTTGACCTATTGCAGCTTGTCTACAATTGCGTATATACTGTCATACTTCACGTAAGTTGTTTGATCTTCAAAAAAATTCAAATTCATATATAACATCATCATACATCATACAATATATTATACTTCTAAATAAGACGTTGTTTTGCTTTTGAGATTGAGGGATAGTGCATGTACAGCCTACTGTTTTTTTTTTTCAATGTTTAGCTACACTATAAATAAAAACTAAAAGGTTGCTGTAGCTTTCGTGTGTTAAATTCCATCTGCTTTTGTATTGCGATACTGCCGCATAGGCATTTATTAGGAAAGAAGAGTTTATTCATTGTTCAAAGACCGAAGATTTTAAAAGCGCTTTGGAGAGAAGCGATTACAAAAAACTGACCTGTTTTTCGCTGCCGCTGCTCTGTCTCTTTGCCTCCGATTTTTAAACCAATTCCCGACTTGTGTGGGAGTGAGTCCAGTGGCTTGTGCCAGTTCCCTTTTCTTGCTGGGGTTTGGATAGGGGTCCTGAAGGTACCACTCCCGTAACAGACTGCGTGTCCGCTCTTTGAAACAGTGCGTCTTTTGCTCGCCGTCCCAGATGGTCCTGGGAAGAGGAAACTTCTTTCGCACCCTGTATTTGTCAACTGGTCCAAGGGGACGCCCGCGTAGCTTTTCGGCCTCCTGGTAGTGAGCCTCAAGCCACATAGCTTGAAGTTTTCCGTGTGAGTCCTTGGTAAACTTATGGTTCTCCAAAATGTGGTAAAGGTCGCGGAAATTGCCTGTGTGGAAGGCAACCACGGCGCGAGCTCTCAGGATGGACTCATGCTTGTTGATTGCCTCACAGGCACCCGGCGCAACTGGCAGCGACCAGAGGAAGCGACCCAACCGTTCGATGTCCCCGGTCTCTTCCAGCGTCTCACAGACGCTTGCCACTTGCTCCGGAGAGAAGTTGAGGGTCGGTAGCTGAAACATTGACAAGTCTTCGGGAGACCTGGTGCTGGGCGCGCTGCTCGCCAGGAGCAAAGGGCGATCAGCGAAGTTTGGCAGGAAGAAATGGGAGGGATAAAGCTCTAAAGGCGATCTGAAAACCATGGAAATGACCTGAGAGAGAAAGAAAATTATCAAGGAAAAAGGTACGCCGAGTGCAGATTGAATGATTCAATAGCTATTGCCTAATGTCACCAGCCTCATAATATCTCCCCCCTAAATCCACAGTGAGTGTAGCATTGAAATATTTTGTTTCGCTTTTCTATTGGTCTTCTTGGTGTCGTTGTAGGGTTGTCATGGCAGCCCTGCCAATCACTGTCAAGCGTGCCAATCATTAGCCAGTACGTAGAGGCTTTCACCACTTCTGCTGCACGCACGGGGGGTTATCAGGAACTCCAATCTCAACACCACCCTCCCTCCACGGATTCGAATGAAGTCGAAGCTAAAGCTCGCCTATTTGTTGAATGGAATGAGCAATTAGTGGGTGGAATATTATTGCGATCTTAACGAGGCTCGTTAAAGCTAAGGAAGATATGTAGGGAGAGAAGCCAGGGGGGCGCGGGTGACACGGGAATCCACTTTTAAATAAAGGGCTTATAACGAAGTCAATTCACACATGATCTGCACGCACTTTCTCCCTTCTCGTCCGAACCTTTTTTTTGCCGGACAGCTGCGCATATTTCACATGCTCTAATATTTTTTCGAATACCCTATGCTATGGTGACGTATTGTTGAATTAGTGAGACATTTCTTGTTGATCAGATAACATTTTCTATGAATAATGATAATTTAAACTGTGCTACATTAAGTTTTTGACTTGGACGTACATTCTGAAGGCGGATATGCTCTTTATTGACACGGCCTTGAGACATTCGCATAGGGGCAGTGTTATCCTCTGCTCGTCCTCGTGTCCAGCTTCGACGCGGATCACTAAGCCAGACGCCGGTGCCGTTGTCATTTTACGAGGCTGCCCTGCGCTGGCTCACTGCCCAGTACGTGTTACCATACAGTGTTTTAAAGTCAAATGAATATCGATGCGATTTAATACCGATCAACTAAGCCACTGTACAGAGGCTGTGCAGCCAATACCAGTTCTATTCAATTTTAAATATTTAAGGATTTTGTCTCAGACTGTTTACAGCTTAGGTGGGTGTAACATTTGCTTAACACATTATTAACGTAATAATTGTTCTACAAACGGCTTCGTTGCCTTAAATGAAAGGCATGTTATCCCCATAGATCACAAGATTTGGCTTCTAAAGCAAAGGTTCTGTGGTTTTCTTGAATTGAACTACGCTGTATATTGTTCTGTAGCCTACTTGATCAGTGTGTTGTTGTTGTTTTTTGCTGTTATTATTCAACTAATGGATTTGATTTATTTTGTCGTACTTCCAGCCGATGAAGAACAATACATATGTTGTAACCTATGTAGAGAAACATAGCATCTCGACGTCAGATAATCCGCCCAGCTAAATCTGGCATAATTATCCTAAGCTGCCTTTCCCTAAAATCATTGAGGAATTCACAATTTCCCCCTCTGTTTCAGCGATTTTTGCATTCCACACATCTGTGGGACTAGTTCTAATGGAGGAGTGATACAAGAAGCCTGTGCATTTGTTTTTGTCATTGCTTGGTCCCTTTGATTTCCTATTGTAATTAGTTTGGGTTGTTTATCAATTGCCCCAATAACTGTCGATTTACCAAGCTTTTACTGCACGCGGATGTGTGTAGCCCATACATGGGAACTATAGGGATGGTTGACGATCGTATGGTAGATTGGACAGGTTTTGTCTTCAAGATCAAACTTATTTGTTTTCATGTCAAGTAAAATTCTGCTGAAATAACTGCTGGTGCTAGGCTGCTTGAATTGGTCGCGTGAAAAGCTTCGTGGACTAGAAATAACTAGATGTATTATCATGATTGTCAAAACCTCGTCTCTTTAATGACCACCATTTAGAGGTGACCGTATTTCTTTCATATTCAGGATTTTAATATTCAACATTGACCACTCCATGTGTTTTACCTGATCCTTTATCCTTTATTTATTTATTTATTTTTGCATGGCATAGGGTTTTATAGATGTTCTGAAGCAGCACTGGAAAGGAATACGGAAATCACTTAAGTAGTGGCGAAATGCAAGAACTGAATGGGTGTGCAAAGCCACCGGTAAATCACATTATTTAACATAGCCTTTGTTTACTTTAAGCATGTAATTAGCGTCCCCCCAAACAAGTTTATTCACCTGGTCTAATTGTCTGTTTATCCCCAAGCTTCCACTGCTCTTCTCTTTTCGATAACCAGCGGGGGACAACCTCCTCAATGCCGCGGCACCATTAGCTCCGTCTTTGTTTATTTACCGCTAAAGCCTCTGACATTACAATGCAGACAGTCGTTAACACCATCGCTTGACTTACACCAGAAGTATTACTTAACCTTGACTCCTCACGCTATTGATTTTTTTTTTCATTCGCCTTAAACTTCTTGTTTTATTTCTTAGTCTACTTCGTACCTCACAAGAAAAAATAAACAAAGCTGTGTCGTCACAGCGTGAGAGGTGGCACTGCAGACAGTTGGGACGACTGTGAAAGTAAGGAAGGAATTACACACTTAGCTCCCTCGTCAAACTCGGATAGTGTTATCTCCACATGAAAATGCGTCGCCCCAACTCCTTGCCAACATCGGCGTGCACGCGGTTGCCATGCGTAAGTAACATTTGCGCAGTCCTGTGGTAAGTGAATCGGAAGATTGTAGCTTAGATGGTCGAGGGAGAAGAGGGGTGGATACTCTGTGTTCTTCTGTTTTTAATTATTTTACCTAATTGTCCTAACAGATCCCCAAAAGTCGGTGTTGTTGCAAGTTACTGCTTCAGCGGGAGGGAGACTGCTTTTTAGTCACAGCGGAGACATGACTAACCGACTGTATAAGAGACAACCTTTGACTTGTAAATATTTTTAGCATTGTGGTTGATGTATTTAAGAAGTATCCGTTCAATGGTTTTCCATTTGGTTTGTACATGTTAACAAGTGTTTATTTGACCTTGTTCTGATCTTCTCATTACACTCGCATCTCTTTTTCCTCGCTGTCCTCTTTTTGCTCCAATGTTGTTGTCAGTCTTTGCTTCTACTTAGCCCTCCACGGCTCAGTCGCAACGGATTGATGCTGCTGCTTGTGGTGTCGCTGACACTGTCCTTGAGAGGAAACCTCGTGGATGCAATATTTTGTGTCACAAATCAATTTCGCTCGCTCTGAAGTGGAAATCCATTGAAGAACCTGTAAGTTTCTTTCAACGACTCCACTATCAATATATTAACTGTCCATCCACATAGGTCAAAATATGTAATCTCATTATCTTACACAAATAAATAAATAGAACTGCACAACTGACCTGAAATACACGTGTTCGGCTTACCAAAATGATTAAGTCGGTAAATGCGGTTTAGGAAAGAAACATGTTATGAAAAGTATTCATGTATTTTCCATTAGGTAAAAACGACGACCTTAGCTAGTCGTAGGCAGAGGTCTGCGCAACGGACGATTCCGACCTTTCGTTCATGTAATTGTCCTAAGCAGCCGGGAAGTTGCTCTGCACTCTTCAAATTCTCCATAGCAAGTGCAGCTTGTAGCTTTTGAGTGCGGTCGAGTTGGGGCGCAAACACCCCTTTCTATTTGCTTAACTTCAGCTTTCAACCTCGCCTGCTATCTAAAGCGTTCACACCCTGCTTTTTAAAGGATGGCACAATATTTGTAAGTGGTAGGTCCACATCTTAATTTTTGCTTATCTCATGATAATCCTAAATTGAAATAATAAATAATTTTATAAAATTATGAACACGTACAATTATGACTATTCATGTTCATGTTGTTGTAAAACTCTTATGAACAGTAATTGTGGGCCTTGTGTAACCTATAATCAATGCCATAAAAAACACAACTACTACTACTACTACTACTACTACTACTACTAAAAACAACAACAACAACAACAACAACAATAATAATAATAATAGAAAAGTACGAGAGAGAGGTGGGGGTTAATGTGAAAAGTGAAATTAAAAGCTTCGATTACGTACTTTCTCGCCTTTGTAAATATTAAAAATGAACTTCAGTTGAACGCAATAGTTGTGTCTTAAAATGAACAAAATGTAAATCAATGTTTGACGCGAAATATAGGCCACAAGGAAATGTGTATGTCTTCTGGTCAAAATAAAAACTGTACAAAGTTCAACTTTTTTTGCAAAGTTCACATTATTCGACTGTAAAGACGTTGTCCCCCCACCTTCTCTTTTTTGTGTGGTCTCATTATATGGGCATCCTGCTAAGTCCGCAGAGTTATACGGGAGCTGTCCAATCAGTGTATTTGCACGGCTTGTTAGCGACATTTAATGAGGGTTCTCTGCGCACCGAGAGAATGGCGCCTCAATGTTAGATTTATCTTGTGTCAACTCGTTACTTCTAATGAAGCCATTGGAGGCTTCGTTGGTGAATGGAGCCAGGCGCCTGGAACTGCAGGCCCTCTTCCGGTTTCTCTTAGAGCTTTGCTTGGCTAAATTCCATGATGTGCCCAGGGACGGGAGAGGGTGCGGTACATCGTTTGTGTGTGTGTGTGTGTGTGTGTGTGTGTGTGTGTGTTCGGTCGGTTTCTTAGGTTGGCATGACAGGGTGAACTTGTTTTTGATGTAGTGTACTTAGCTACTCACGGGTCCTTCTCGTTGTATATATCATTGTTTTATTTACTGTTTAGAGTTACATGGGTCACTGAGTCAATTTAATTTTATATGTCGTCTCCCTCTTAAAAATTCTTTTATTCACCTATTAGAATTTATTTGATCAGAACCACCAGGAACACAACGGTGATTAATGAATGTAAATCAGTTATGCCCTTACGGACCTGGACTGATGTGCTTTCTCTCATGTTTGTGTTCCAACTACCAACTCACGCGTTCACTCATCACTCTCTCACTCATTCACATTTCCACTCCCCTCACCACTGCCACCAACCATTTATCCCACTGGACTGACACTTAAAAATCAATTAGCCTTTGTAGTGTTTTAATCGTATCTCTCAGAGCAAAGTCATTGCACCTCTAGTGTTGTTATAAAAAGTTTATCGCTTGTTTGTTTTCCTAATAGCTGTAAGGTTTGTTGGGGGGGGGGGGGGGGTCGCAGTTACACATATTCAATCATGTTTGTACATCTTAAGTAGCTGCATCCTAAGACTGAGGTCTTATATTTGAGGGATACAGTCACATCTGTCTGGAGACGATAGGTCGGAAATTAACGTATGACAAAGTGCGTGATACTAATTTTCAGATTGTTTTCAACTTGTATCTCACAATTCAAGATTTCATGTATTTATTTAACCCTGAGTATAAATGGTTTCTTAACAATTTTTATTTGCAAATTTTGTGTTATACTTCATGACCAAAGAACAAAAATAGAATAACCTGAGACATGTCCCTAGTTACGTCATAGCTTTTAGCCTTATTAGCCTCATCGTGTTTTTATCAGTAATTACGTTGTAGTATTCAATATTGTAGGATATATATATATATATATATATATATGTGTGTGTGTGTGTGTGTGTGTGTGTGTGTGTACTCTAAACATAGCATCCATAAAAACACGAGTCTTAAAGATACTGAATTACATTATTAAATTATGTTCCAAAATGAGATTATGTTGTGATATTCTACTCATTGTACATTATAACAACTGCAGCCATGAATGTCTATCTTATAGGCCTACTTCAGTTTGACATTTTCAGCATTTCTAAGCTGGATTCGTATAACTAAATGTATAATTGTGAATATTTTTTCCAATAAACTTCCATAAATCTGAGTATGCAACAGTTATTTTAATGTTGTGAGTGGAAGGAGTGTGCGCATGCAGACATATCGTCGCAACAGGCCGGTCTTTAGCAAGCAAACAACCTTAACTAAGGACCCCTTACTCATAATTCTCATCTGTGAAACACATTTATATTACGCTTGCGGTTTGGTTACGTTGTGATATCAAAACAGTTCTTTCAAGGTTAGGGTCTGTTGTGCCCACGTTACGTGGAATAATCCACCTTAGTTTTACAAAGCCCCTTTATACAACAGCTGGGAGTCAATGATCAGTCTTCCAGGTAATTAGAGCACGTAATGCAGCATTAATATAATAGATGCATTGCTCACACCCTTAAGCCTAACACATGATGTTGTAAACACGAGTTCAGAGTTGTTCCTCGGGCAAATGGCGCCTTACATTTCAGTTCTGAATTACCTTGAAATAAGATCAGATGTGTGTAGCTTTGACTCGCATAAATTAAATACGTGAATTCACAAACTACACAAACATGATCTATTAATGTTAATAGTATAAGTACGACAAAATAAATATATTAAATTTACGGATATTTTGCCCTTTGTCTTCATATAATGACAGCCATATCTATAGTACTCAGCTGTTAATCTGTCAAACACGATAAGGTGTGCTTGACCTCCGATAAGTCATGATATGACCCTAGCTGTTGCCATAATGATCTGGGACAAACAGAGAATCGGTTCTGTCAGATTCACCACCTCGACAGGGAGTTCCTGTAATGCTTGTATCAGCTGGCAGCGGACGAATGAAACCTCTGTCTCTGCTTCTTAGGAATAAAACGGGAATGTCAACAGCAGGCAATTATTAGCGCTTCAACTGGACTACAGTTTGAAGTTACTAAAGCTCCATTCCTACATTTCACACAGGCGTCCTCTCACTCTGCTGCTACTCTTTTAATGATTATTCATGCTTTGAATCTATATTGTCAAGGCACCGTTTTGCATAGGTGCTTCTGTTGCTGCGACTTTTGGATTTTCATTTTATCTATCTATCAGTCTATAGAGAGAAATATAATGAATTGTAGCATTGGTTGCAAAATTTCATTCCAATCTCAACTATGCTGTGGATAAGTCTTAGATTCACTTGTCTCTCTCTCTCTCTCTCTCTCTCTCTCTCTCTCTCTATATATATATATATATATATATAATGTATTAATGTATTTCTTGTATTGATAACTTTGCCATATACCAGCCCCTCTCTTTTTTGTTTTTACCTTTAATATGATCTTTAATTATCTTAATCTTAAGTGACATTTAGTTATAAAAAAATAGTCTGTAAATAGGCCTGCAACGTGTTTGCCTTCCTTTAGTTGACAGTAGACAGGAAATACAGCTTCCTTATATTGGATACTTATATTGGAGATATAAATAAATACAATTGTTAGTATGTGTTGATTTGGTGTCTTTGCGTTTTGTTTAACTGTTACGTGCATACAACGCTTAAGATGATAAATGCTGCCTGTCTGTTACACTGACTGGACTGTCTTGTTTGACATTAGCTTTCTCCTTCGCCCGTCATTTAACAGGGAGTCAAGTGACCGAAAAATTACACAAGGGAACTAGCACATTAAAATGGGACGTGCCCTGCCATTGTCCTTTGATATGAATGGTTAGTTATCGAGTATGACAGTGATTATTGTTCGAGTATGACAAAGAATTACAGCGTTTCGACTTGCCCTCTTGAAGAGATCCAGGAAGAAATCAGTCCACCAATGCACTTAAAAGTTTCCTCTTCCAACACATGCAGCAGACTAAGTCGGTGGAGACAGAATGCAGAGAGGAAGGGTAATTATATCTCCCCTCCGCTGTGGGATGTACTCTCCTGGCTGATTGCAAGTGTTATTTGCTAAATGCTATTGAAATTGTTCGGCCCTTCCTTTGTCTTCAGCACACAACAAGCGTCAGGTTATTCTGAATGTAAAGTTTGTAATGATTGATGTAGTCTACTTTTTCTGCAACCAATACAATGCAAAAACTCGAAATTTAAGATATTAGTAAGTCTGTAAGTCTGTAGCCTACTGGACTGAGAGCTGCCAGTCCACTTTAACTGGCATTCAATATCTAAAATCAACAATGACCCATGTTCATCTACAAGCCTAAGAGTAGCAACGAAATTGCATTGAAATCATATTTACCTTACACTGTATTCTATGAGATTATGATTTCGCTTTTCATGAGGTAAGGTAAATACAAACTTAAAAATCATGCTCACTTGAACTCAGTGTCAGCAAAATGGCAAACACTGACGTTCGCTCTGAAACGACCACTCTGAATTTAATTAAACCTGGCTGTTAAAACGATTTTTGTAACCTCGTTTACAGAATTTGCAAATGTAATTCCTTTTGGACAAAAAGAACTATGTTATCGCTTAGCCGGGCGTCAGAATGCACTGTCCTGTGTAGTCCAGTGGTTTTAGCCACTGTTACTCGATTTGAGCTTACAGGATAATAACTCGAGATGCCGCGTCCGCGGAACTTGTTATTCACGGGTGAGCAGCATCTGTCGAATGTGATTTCTGTCTGGTACTGAATTAGAACAGGGAGATCAATAGAGGACGTCTGGAGCGCTCTGGGATATGCCGCGCGTTGCATCGCTGTGACAGGTACAAGCCCCGTGCACTGCACTGAGGCGCTAAGGGAAATGATGCCTCCGCACGCGCATCAACAGGTAGACCTACCACACAACAAGGGCGAAAAAACGACTTGAAAATATTCGAGATTTTATTTCCAGTGAAGATGTCCTTGAATGAATCACATTTCATTCACGGCTCTCAAGGTTTCCAGCTTTGCTGGGGATGTTAAATAAGTTAATGTTCCTAACTTTTGGTGATTGATGCTTGTTTTTAATTAGCTCCCGAAAATGTGGGTTAGAAATCAATGACCACAACAAAAAAATGTTCATTAGTGTTTTATCAGTGAAGAATATGTCAAGACAAGAAATTACATGTTTGTATATAATTGTATCATGAGCGTAAATAGCTATAGCTATAATGGAGCTTCCAGGTTTTATGACAAAAGTGAAGGACTGTCTGTTTTTAAATTTCGTTACAGAGCACAGTCTACATTTTAGAGCAACTGACAGCCTATAGTTTATTGACTTATTTGTCTGTTTATTACGTACTTGCTCAGTTATAGGCAATGTGTAAGTTGTCTTTGCTTCAGAATTTGCAACTTTTTGGGACTGAATAAGCAGTATGACAGTGATTTGTTGCTTCAAATGTAGTTTGTCTGTGCTCCATTATGAATATCCTTTTGCCTTATTGACAGGAAGGAGCTAACAAAGGGTTAGCTTCTCAAAACTTTTAGTCTGTACCTCACGAAAGCCGGAAGGCCATTTACTCTTTTGACGTGTTTTGCACAGTATTTCTGATACAGACCAGGGGAAGGGGAGCAGCTCTTGTTTTGTTAGGTCAGTAAGGCCACAGTTAAGCTACTTCGGTTGCAGGTTTTCGTGTGCTCCGGTATGACTGCTGCACGGACGTTTGAGCAGTATTTTGAACAATTTGGATTTGTTGCCTAATATGAAATAATTAATTTCCGAATAATTCATTTTCCGTTGCTGTATTCATATCTGTTGTATCCTAGTGCTGGACCTTAATGTATTTTCATTTAGAATTGTAAAACCTAACTGTAGCTGAAAGGGAATTAATTTCCACCGACCGGAGTAAAAATTCAGTCAACAATTAATTTGTTAGTTCGTTGATTTTTGAACTAATGACAAAATAAATCGACTGTTCTAATTAAATTTTAATTACAATCGCACCTCATTTGCTTCTCAAAGATCAATTAGTACCAAAGACTTTCTTGTGGGCACCGTATTCAAAAACTCCAGAAATTCTGAGTATAACTTTGGAACTTTTTACTACCGTTTAAATGCAATTAGGCTACAGTGGATCTTTACACAATGTCAAGCCTATGCAGGCATGGACATGAAAAATCACGAAGCTAACAGTGAAAACCACTCTTCGACTGTAGGCTACACGTCTTTTTGATGGGTGCAAATCACACATTTCCCAGGTGACTCGGGGGGGAGGGGGGGGGGGGGGGATATCATGCCTTCCATGTTTCATCACAAATGTAATGTCATTATGGAGAACATTCACTAATTTTTGGATGTTTACACACTTGCACGTGAGATGCTTGGCCAAATACATTCACTCCCATCTATTTAATTCTTTGTTTTGGCAAGTTAAGCTTTAGTGTCGCCTTTCTCACGGTCACTGAACCGACTCGTTGATTACCGACGTAATTGTCAAGATGGCAGTGAACCACAGAAAAACATTGCCTCCACTGAAGTTTATTGCTGTGATTAAAAACTTTTAAGAGAAACAAAGTGAACCAACTGTCATATTAATACGCTACACTATTGTGTTCGTTACATTGCTTACGTTTTAACTAATTATCCTGTGATGTAGTTTACAACTAATCTATTTTTCATGAACGAGGATAAGTAAATTATTTGGAGTCATTAAAGCAGATGTCTAAACGTCTTAACAATGTTTATGTGTGAATGATTGATCCTGCCAGGCGACGCATTATTCTATCGCCAAATCAAAGATTCATGAAAGACAGCTGTAATCTATGGCCTCCCCCTCGATATGCCACAACTTGACAATTTAAGCGACCATTACAGCTAGATATGGGAATTGCTAGATATGACTCTTTATCTTTATTTCATCAGGTTTCCTCATTTATTTATGACCTGTAATGGCCGGATCGTTCGATAGACCACTTATGCTCTGAACCAACCTGGCCGACCGTGGTAAACTGGGGTGTATTTGCAACATAATCTTTGCAACAAATACTTTGCACTTTTCACTTAAACATTGATAGTGATAATCAATTTCAGCGTGACTGTCTAATTTACATGGAGCAAAAGAGGGGAAAAGAGAATCTGAAGGTGTCTATATGTGTTCATAGTATTGAAAAGAAATAAACGCAATCACCAACAGGGAAGAGCTTTGTAAGTGTGCAGGGAGGTGTTCAGTGGTAAGGTGCATATGTGGGCTAAATGTCACACAGAGGTAATGGGAAGTTATTGAGAGGTATTCCGACCAGGGTCTACAGTTCACGGTAAGGTTAAAGAGACTGTTGATATCTTTAGTTTGCTCTCACCTCCAGATCCCCTTCCTTCCTAAAAGAGGATGTGTGCTGCCCATCGCTATGGCGTTGGCCCCGTTCCGTCAGTACCTTACACCCATGTTTGTTTTTTTAGTTTTATGGAATTGGCCAAAACAGGAACACAAATAATATCACGACGTCAGAGGCGAAAAGGTTTAGTCTCCGATTTGTACACTCTCTATCTAGGCCCTTCCTTGAGTTCTTGAGAAATCTTTTGTGTTCAACTTCCAAAGTTTCTGTGGCTATTTTTGGTTTCAGTAACACAGCGTGTTTTTAGAATGTTCTGAAGATATTGAATGGAATTACATATATTAGTGAAATAAAAGGCATTCCATAAAATGCCATCATTACTAATGTGTCATTTGCTGCAACTTGTAGAGTTAAAAAAAAAAAAAACGACATGTTTCTAGCAGGAGATTATTTAACTCTGTGTATTAATGTAAGCCTGTGTCACTTCAGACGGTATGTAGAGGGGATAAGCCATAAAGGAACACCCTGAATTGTTACCAAAACATTTTCATAATAAAAAAAAATTGTTATCATTGAAGATGTCGATTTATTGCTATTTCTGTGTTGGGCTAGACATGTGCTTCATCATCATTTTCATATTCACACTTCTCAAAGTTTTAATACTTCTTAGTATGTGAAATCAATGGCAGTCATATTCAAACACCCTACCAAAGCAATGTGCATCCATACATGATTTAAAAATGACAGAATCAAGAAATATTATACTGCAAACACTTATTTGAATATTAGCAAATTTCCTTTTCAAAAACATAGGCATGCACACACGCGCACGCACACACACACACACACACACACACACACACACACACACACACACACACACACACACACAGGTTTAGTTTAGGCCTGAAGAGCATGTCTGTGTGAGTATGAGAGAGAGTGGACCACTCAGGGTAGTGTAGAGGGCAGTGTTTCATTTAGGAATAAGGTGAGCTTTTGATTCGTTGGGCAGTGACAGAATATAACCTTCTTATTACTCAACTACGTTTTTTTAATGACTCATTCAGACTGCCTTTGCCATAGCGAACATAATATCTGGGTATTGTTTTCAAATGTAAAGATGAAGCTATTATTGCCTTATAAACTTTTCATATGAAAGTTGTTATTCTTCACTTTTAGTTTTGCAGTTTAAATGGTATTACAAATGATATCAGTTTAAGCTACGCTAAGGCTAAGGACACTTAATTAACTAATTAACAATTTTTTTATTTTATTTTATATGTACAATTATATCCCTTATTGTAAAGCATGGTATCCATCCAGTGTGAAAAAAAAAATTGGTTCATTTCTGTGCTCCTATTTAAAAATGTCAAATAAAAGTTGAACCTAAGGTTAAGTGAGTGATCAGAGTTCTCTTTGACTGCTGTGGATGGTACTGCTTGAGAGCATGCAG
Organism: Chanos chanos; assembly: GCF_902362185.1. Classification (NCBI taxonomy): domain Eukaryota; kingdom Metazoa; phylum Chordata; class Actinopteri; order Gonorynchiformes; family Chanidae; genus Chanos; species Chanos chanos. Next base: position 46,098,110 of record NC_044498.1, on the reverse strand, counting down.
TGGATGCAGCTTCGACCCATCGGAACAGTAACACTGTTTGTCAGCCTGTCACTAATCGGATGACTGACTCGCCAGCAGTGTGTTTGTGTGAGCATACCCAGACAGACTCTTCTCCATTCCGGGACATGTCTTCAGGCAGCCCACTCTGTGTCAGAGTGCGTGCGTGTGTGTGTGTGTGTTTGTCTGTGTGTGTGTGTGTGTTTGTGTGTGTGTGTGTGTGTGTTTGTGTGTCTGTGTGTGTGTGTGTGTGTTTATTTATGAGAGATCCATCTGGATGGATATTGCCTCCATTAGCCTCATTACATCTGTTTAGCTGGAGAGCATTACAGAGCATCAAAAACAAGCAGGACAGCATCAGAGCACTCTCTCTCTCTCTCTCTCTCTCTCTCTCTCTCTCTCACTCTCTCTCTCTCTCCCTCACTCTCTCTCTCTCTCTGTCAGTAGTGTCATATCATTTTGAATGTGTCACTACAAACATATATATACTGTAATGTTATGTGTAATGAACATTTTAACAACTTTTTATTTTTCTTTTCTTTTCTTTTCTTTTTTTTTTTACCACAGTTAGACTCACTCTTACAACTCATTTTACGACATTTTTCTTCTGATGGGCAGCATGGTGTCTGCATATTTACACAGTAAGTACAATTATACTTTTTAAGATAACTTTTATACTCTAACTTCCAATTATCAGTTCGTAAATGTCATGTTCTTTGAGGGTTCTATGGTATTCAGCAGTGTTGGAATCTGTCTATACACACTTCTCTTAAATTACTGGGAAACATTCAAATGAACTTGTTCACATGCAGCTCTCATGCTCCATATGAAATCAAATATGCAGTTTATTATATCTATTGTAATTGCAATATTCCACTCCTGACAATGACCTTGAATTCATCTGGGGGTGTTCAGTCCATGCTAGTCTCTGCTGTTTTGTTAAGGTATGAAGTACTTGACTGAAACCCTGAAAGGTTTTTGATGTCTCACTCTGTACTATCAATGATTCTTTGTTGCAGTTCATTCTCACATGAGTTGCTTGTCAGGATATTTCCCACAAATAGAGTCAATCAATCCTCTCCTAAGGAAAGTCACGTACCATCCAATACATGTTTAAGTGTGTGCACCAAAACACACACACACACACACACACAGACACACACACACGCACGCACGCACACACACACACACACACTGAGGGGGCAGTCGGAGCATGAGGTTAACCCTCTTTCCACTGGGGTCTTTTGTTGTCTGTGTTGTAGATGATATCTGCACATTGCAGCAGTGACCCCACCAGTCGGAGGCAGAAAAGAATGGAGCCACTGCTCGTCATTGTTCCCCACAGTTCCTCTGGATTGTTTTGTCATGTTTTCATCTCCCTTGTCCCTACTCCTCTAACTCAATCCCAGCCCTGTCCTTGGTCTTGCCCCCTTAAGCTCTTCACTGTGTGAATAGCTGAGGTGTGTGGGTTTGTGTGTATGAGAGAACAAGCTTTGTTCTAATCTGCAATATTGATATGCATGTCTAGGAGCGTGTGTGTGTGTGTGTGTGTGTGTGTGAGTGTGTGTGTGAGAGGGAGAGAGAGAGAGAGAGAGAGAGAGAGAGAGAGATTGACTTGCTGTATCAAGTCCCATTTGTGACAAATAAAAGAACAGTTCCTGCTTTGTTATTGTTACAAAACACAGTTATGCAAAAAAGCCACAAAAAAAAAAAAAAAAAAAAGTTAAATTGTGCTGAACTCTTTATGTGATTATGGCTCAATGCTTTATAATAGCTACCTGAAAAAAACATGCCTGTTTAACATTTTACACTTTCTCTCGGCAGCAACACCATTTAAAACTTTATTTTCAGTCTTTATCCGAAATAGACTGGATTGGAATGAGATCTATGTATGATCCCACAATACAAATGTGAACAAAAACAAAATGTAGAGCCGTGTAATCCTGTATCTAGTACAGTAATTCTGAATGAAATACAGATTCCATAAAAAGGATTAGTTGAGTGTCATAAAGAAAGCATTTACCAGCACCAGAGGTAATTTGTAACCCTAGCAACTACTGAAAACGGGGATTATCATGGCCCTGTGGGCTGTCTTTGTGAACTCCACTTGAGTGTGGTTTCTCCAGGTACAACCTGGAATAACAGTGAAGTTATTAAATATGGACAAAACATGCATTTTTTTTTTTGTCCGGATGTAATTGATTTAAGTTAACATCACTGAATCGAAAATGTGAATCTTGATAAAATTTCATTTACCAGAGTCCACCTATGTCAGATCACATACGGTATACAGTATAGAAACGAGCTTGAAGAACGTGTTGCATGGATGCTCCTGAGTCCACAGAAGAAGCAAAAAGTATCAGCATTCTGAGATGGGCAAAATTAGAATAGAATAGAATAGAATAGAATCACAAGGATGGTTGTCGCTAAAAGCTGTTGAGTTCTATTTGATTGTAAGATGGAAACTCTCTTAATCATGATAAGGATCCAACGATCAAGGACTAAACAGAGGGTGACGTGATTACAAAACAAGCTGGAAACTTGTCTTGTGATTTGTTCATACTCAACAGCTCTACAACTCAAAACATTTCTGTCTTTCAGGACCATCATGCATCTAGTTTAACCACTTTTCAGTGTTGGCTTCTCAAATGTCTTATTGCTTAATCATGTGGAAGGGAGATTGGCCCAACCCAAATTTCCCCCTCTTTCTCTCTTTCTCTCTCTCTCTCACACACACACTCACTCACTCACTCACTGTCTTTCTCATTCTATTTTCATTTTTTCTATTCTTTGTAAGTTTGGGGGAGCTATTAAAGCAACAGTAAATGGCTTCACAAGTGACATTTGCTGACATTCAAGGAAGTGCATTTATCAGCCAAGTACAGTTCACCTCAATGAATGAAATCCATTTGTGCTGGTGTGTCTGCTTGGTGGCCTCTCTCTCTCTCTCTCTCTCTCCCCCTCTCTCTCTCTGTCCTTCTCTCTCTCTCTCTCTCTCCCTCTCTCTCTCCTTCTCTCTCTCTCTAAATTGATGCCCAGCGAATGGAGAAATGGCGAGGTGGCGCACGGTGCGGCAGCTGCTCTCAAATGTCACACTGGAAAATCTTTAATGGGCTAAGTGTAGCCTTTCCGGCCCCAACTTGTCAGGTAATCAGAAATCTCTCTGACTCCTTTCCCCCACTCTCTCTCTCTCGCTCTCTCTCTCTCTTCCCACGTCTTCCGCGCTCCCTGGGGCCACAGCCCAGTGCTAATTACACGTTATTCTGATAGGAGCACCGGCACCGTGAAACAGGTAGACTGCTTTTAAAAGTCAATATATTGGAGCCAGAATTGTCTCTCGCCTGGTTATGCATTGTTTCATGTGCAGGGAATGAAAGTGCTTCTCCTCTGTATGGCGGCTCTTCATAGCCTCAGCATCCGTCCAAAGTCACATCACAGCATTAGTGCATCACCATTAAATGGGACAGAAGAAGACTGATTCACGTAACTGTAACTATAAGCCACTTTAACCGAGATGACCTTTATTTAGGCATATGGACCATATTGTTACACTGACATGGTATGTCATGACAAATTACAACTGATATGTCACGAAGGAATTATCAACACTACTTCTTCCTAAATGCTGACCCAAACCTCGATATACAGACACCTTTTTTCTTTTTTTTTTTTCTTTACAAAGCTTGGCTTATCAGCAGATTACACTGACAGAAATGTTGTTTTAGTACCAGAGAGACCAGTCAAAATTCATGAAATATTATGGCTTCATTTTACCATAAAAACTGTGTACAAATCAATAATGTAGTGTCATTTCTTGATTTTATGATCACAGATCAAATACGAATACACCAATTACTGTTTAAAGTGTTTTGGCCGAATGAAATAATAATAATAATAATAAAAAAAAACAGCTTAATGATTTGCTGCTTAGAACTGTTGCTAAAGTGAAATGACTCCATATATGAGGCCAAAAACTGGATTACATCCCAAAGCTATAAATACCTACATACATAAGCATTATTATTCTAAATGAATCTGTTGTGTTTGCTTTTTTTCATTTTCACTAAAATGAAACAAGTAGGAACCTGATGTCCAATTTTCCCTAAAAACTCAGAGAGACAATTAGCCTTTCAGATCATCTTATCGTAACTCTCATTTTTACTGCGGCGCAATTTTTTTTTTTTTAATTTTATTTTACTAAAATAATTCACTTCTTTATGGAACATTGATCGGAGCTCTACCTTGGGCCTGGTTCTCACATTCTTCCCACGTTTAATGCTAATGCGGCAGGTGCGGGGCGACTCATAGCTTAGCGTTAGGTTAGCGTTGCATTAGCGTCGTCGAGGCGTTGCTGTGTGAAGGTGATTAAAATGCTAATGCAGGAGGAGGTGCCACTCTTCAGAGCGCTTTGTGCGGTACAATGGCCAGGTCAAGGCAGGCTCTGTACCAACACGAGGAGTCATTGTTAAAGAGGCTGAAGGGAAGTGGCAGCCGTGGTCTGGCCTCCCATCCGCAACCCCATTCTGCTGAAGTTAATAATGTTATTATATGAAGGAAATGTACAGCCTGGAAATAGCGCTCTGATGTCGCCATATTTGAGGTTGTATGAGGTATGTGCGCGCGCGCGCGTGTGCGTGTGTGTGTGTGTGTGTTCAAGAGAGGGGAAAACACAAAAATGGCATATGCCGATGTATCGTTCAGAACGTCCCGGAAAATTGCCAAAAACAGTGAAATGAAGCAATGGTGTGTTGACTAAGATTTTTGTGAGATAAATTATTAAGAGCTAAATAAATTAAAAGATATGATTTCAACACTCCAATTAATTTGCTGGCTGTAACCTTTCAGAACAAGCTTCAACACAGTCCATTTTTTTTCTGTGTGGTTATGTTTTATCTGCCAAGAATAGTTAAAGGAATAAGGAAATAATTTGAATAGTGCCATGTCTGCGAAAAAAAAAACCAAACAAAAAAAACAAAATGATTTCTTACCCACCAGGAACATGACCAAATATGGTAACCAAGGCATGTAAGACCAGCCCGTACCTAATAATACCTGATAATACAAATGTGAGCGTGTGAGTAGACATAGACATTTAAAAACATTTCTTTCTTTTTTATTTTTAATTATGTCACATACTGTATAAATCCAGTCATTTCTGGAATACACAAGCTTCGTAAAATCAGTCACAAATCAGTCAAAATCCAAACCTTGACCCAGATATTAATTCACCTGACAAAATGTGCTGTAAAGAAAATAAGGCAGCACACACTTCATCGTTGAATACTTGGTGAGTGTTTTCACAGTGCGTGTCTGTATCCACACGCGTAAACATACTTACACACGTAAAAGATACGCATTAACAAGCTTACACGCTATTGAAACTAACTGATCTACATTTCTCCAATCTGCCACTGAACACCTGTGCACATTTCTACATGATCAACCAATATACAGTAATTCTTTCTCTACGTACTTCATTTTAAGCTCCGTCTGTACAAGATCTGTAGGCCATTTCAGCCTGACAGTACCCACATTCAGTCTTCACAATGCCAAACCGTTCCCATGTACTCTTAAACCAAGGCTCTGGGCTTTAAGTAGAAGATGGCCTCTCTATTGATAAATAGGTCTGGCATTCATAAGAATATAGACTCCACAACGACGGCTTTTCAATGCAGCTGACCTCTTGTGTCGGAAAGCACTTCGCAGTAATAACTCCATTTCCTGAATACGCAGGTCTGTGGCTGCTCTTAAGTGTAGCTACACTTCAAGGCTATAAGGACAGGAGACATTGCACGGAGACGCTGGTCTTAGATACGATGGATTAAGGTTGGTGGCGTTGCGTTGCATTTGGGCATAAAACGGATTCAAACCAACTAGAACACCAGGGGATTCAGTCTGCAGGGTTGAACTTGGATGAAGTTTATCTTTCACACTGACAGTGAACATTGGAAGGGATTTGAAGTTCTGCTCTCCATAATCTGGGACTTGTCTTGAAGTTCACACGTTTCCCTTGTTTCATCCTTATTCATTGCATGTTGAGAGTATTGTTCAAAACTAGACGTCAGCAGCAACTGATTCATAGTTCATTTGTGAAACAAGTCTAATTCAGAACAGTTAATAATATAATTCCATTTTTTAACTGCCCCAGCAGCTGGACAGAGGTTGCACCACTTTGACAATATGAAGACACACGTTATAAAGACACACGTTACAGAGTTCTGCAGTTTGCAAAGGAGATATGACAAGCAGACACATGCACATGCAAGCGAATACACGCATACACAAACACACACACACACACATTATAAAATTGAGGAGGTTATGTTTCTAAGCAAGACAGTCTGACACACAAGCAGAAAAAGATACACGCATACAATTTTGTAAGTGGTGGAGGGGTCACACTGACAGCACTGCTGGGGAAACTGACTTTCTCTCTCTCTCTCTCTCTCTCTCTCTCTCTCACACACACACACACTCACACACACACAGACACACACACACACACACACACATTCACACATAGCAAAGGGAATGGACTCACTATTAGGATATCTGCAAACCCCACTCAGCAGTGCATATCCACACATCTCTGTGGACAGCCTGTCTAAAAAGTGCTTTTCCATGTTAAAAAAGGGTTGTTTTTTTCCCTACTCCTGCATGTGAACCCCCTCGACACTGGGTTACTGCTGACAGTGCGCTGTGTCTGAAAAGCTGTCCTAGTTATGATATCATGCCGTAGAAATATACTGCCTCTCTTCATTCCCTCTTCATCGACTCGTGCCCTGTGTTTTTCTAGCGACAATTCCTACTCATTTATGTGAGCTACATTCTTGATCACGCGAATCCCACGTGTACTAGCAAAAAAAAAAAAAAAAAAAATCATGATGATTTTTTCAATTTAAATCAATTAATTCGGCACTACACAGAAGGGCCCGGCCTTAGAAAAAGGGCGGAGAAGATGGTCCGATAAGATTTCTGTGAAACAATTCGTGCTAATGGTGTCATCGGTGGTAAGCGCCCTTCAAAGTCTTGCTTTAAACTAAAGGGTATGCAATAATAATCACTGTTTTATATTACA
>NC_044498.1:46073535-46086035 GCF_902362185.1 Chanos chanos | reverse complement strand
TTCTTAGATCTTAATAGTTAAGGAGAGTGCTGTGTCCCTGCAAATGTAAAATGAATCACAAAATTGACTTCCCCTGTTGAAAACATTCAGTTACAAACAAATTCAAGTAATATTACTTGTTACAGAAGAAGACCTTGTCTTGATCTATTATGATATGTGTTTATGACTATCGCCCCTAGTTACGTAGAGAGGATCGGGATTAGTGATCTGTACTGACATGTCATCGTGGCTTAGAATGTGTGAAGCTAGGACACAATGGGCGACTGAGCCGTATACCGGGAAAGAGACTTTTTTTCGTTTGTCTAACCGCCATCCCTCCGTTCTGTTCACCAAGGACGAGTGATACCACTCACTCTTTACTCACCGCAGTGTCACACGCATTTGATCACTCTAACGTTTGGGGGTCACTGTGGGGTGAATGAGAATGCGGTTAGGAGCTCTCTCGCTAACATGTTTTTTTTCTCGCTCTCTCTCTCTCTCTCTCTCTCTCTCTCTCTCCCTATTTCTGTTTTTTGAGTTTAATTTGTTTTTCTGTTTATTCATCCTTGATTCTCATCACATGATGAGGTAGAGCTTACTCAGTAACACTAAGCCAGTGAGACGGGGGTAGGAGGAGGAGGAGGAGGAGGAGGAGGAGGTAGAGGGGGACTGAAGAAAGAAAGAGAGTGACACAAAGAGAGGTTGTCACACTTGCTTAAGGATGAAAAGTATGCAGTATGCAGCTAGGTTATAATTTTCCCCAGCAAGCAAAGGGAGGGGGTGGAGAGGTATAACACCATCTCTCTTTCCCTCTCTTTTTCTGTCTGTCTTCCCTCTCTGTCTGTCTCTCTCTCTCTCTCTCTCTCTCTCTCTCTTTCACTGTCCCATCTTTAGATGATTTTTTTTAACGCTGCTCCTTTAATTGCAGACAAACTGAGGTGGAGAATAGAGGGTTAGCCCCAGTCCCGTCTTGAATGGGGTGAATAATGTATTAATGATCATTCTCCATTTCCAGACTGTATCTCTTTCACGTTCATGACTGGCCTGTGAAGCTTTACGACTCTGAGAAAAGAATCCAGATACAGTCCTAATCAGACAAGCTTACGTTGAACTGATGTGTAGAAAATGAGTGTGTGTGTGTGTGTCTGTGTGTGTGTGTGTGTGTGTGTGTGTCTGTGTGTGTGTCTACATGCGCTTTACGCTCCTGGTTTGGTTACGACGTCGCGCTGTAGTCTGTGAGTGTGTTTATACTGCTTTCTACCCCTGTTCTCTTTGACATGACACAGTGGGACAGGTGAGGATCTTGTCTCGTTTTCATTGTGTCAGAATCATCTCATTCTACTTGTTGTGTTCGCTTCCCGTGTTTTGAGAGACACCCCCCCCCCCCCTCCACACGCACACACAGACACACACACACTCGCATGCACGCACACACACACACATGACACACTGCCCCAGTCTGTCCATTAGGGCTAAACATTCAACCTGCAGAAAACCCAGGGACACCTCTTTATGCCAAAGAAAAACAGGTAACTTTAATACAGCTTCTTACATAGTACACCAAAACTGTTATTTCTCTCTCTCTCTCTCTCTCTCTCTATCTCAGTTTCTCTCTGTCTTTGTCTCTTTTTCTTTCTCTCCCTCTCTTTCAAGACACACACACACACTCACACACGCGCACAGATGCACACACACATACACACACTTACACACAAGACAGAGAGATTCTCTCACTGATGTTGACACGGACATAAAAAGCTGTACATTTTTGTGAATACAAGAATACACCAGGGTTCTTCTACAATTTATTTTAATTGCAATTACAATAAAATAATTGACAATTAGAAAAAAGGAAATGGGCATGTGGGAGAAAATTCATGTACATTTACTTTGCAGTATTAAAAAGTCTAATTTTACACATACTTTGACCTGGAAATGAGGTCACTCATATAGTCCGCATCTGAAAAAGTCTGCCGTTTACCTGAACAAGAGTCTGTGTTGTTTATGGTTAAGGCAATTACTTTATTGGTGTTCTGTCTGCATTACAATAAATGTGTAGAATGGTTGATGTGTTCTTTGGTTAGGGTGTGTGATCCCTCATTAGGACCTCATCACACAGAGTGTCTCTCCAGCCGCCAGTCTTTGGTTCAGTGAGCACTGAGTAATGTCTGGGTTGGACACAGTAACCTGACTCATCCAGGTCATCACCAGTGATCACACACACTGTTCAGGAATTCTCTGTCTGAGCAGTGGTCTAATCAAAGTTTACTCAGAACTCAGCCAGGTTACCGTCATGAGCAAGTCTTAGGAGAGCACCCCCCCCACCGCCCGTCACACATACACGCACACACACACACACACACACGAACGCACACACGAATGCACACAAATATATCCAACATTCAAGTTTCCTGAGTAATGTAGAATTCAATAAAAATGGGCTAAGAAATTGTTCTCAGGACAAATGACAATTACATTAATGCCCTTTCATTGTTGCAATTATAGCAATGTGGGGTTCATTTTCAAATTTTTTCACAAATTTTCCAAAATTGATCTTAGTTATTCCCCGTGACATAGAAGTGAGATGTTGTGGTTTTACGGTTATGGAAATACCGCATCAGATAGTCACCACAGCTGGGACCTGACCTGTTTATCTAATCAGAGTACTTACAGTCAGTTGTAATGTCACTTTTGCTTTGCGATAGGAAAGATTATGCTCGGGTCTAGATTCCTGCGTAAGTACTAGGTATGATCTCTCGTCACGGCATTTCATGATCCTCTCCTTGTAATCTCGTTTTAAAATAATCTCTTTACCTCACACCATCCATGACTCCAGCTCCAAAAGAGCTTAATAAATTGAATACCAGTCCGATGATGGCAGAGCTGTGTAAGATTCTGGATCAAGCTAAGACGACCTAAATGTAAAAACAACGAAATGCCGGCAATGCATCTGGCAAAATGACAAATCTGTGTTATTTTGATTTTTTTTTTTTTTTTTATGAACAAATTTATGTCATTCTTTCTTTTGCTTTTGAAACATTATCTCTGTTTTCTCTCCAGTGAGGGATGATACACCAACATTTCAGATGAGCTCAGTGTATCAATCAAAAATATGAGGGGTTCTGTAATTATTTTATTTTTGTGAAGTTTAATCATTTTCTGTATTTCTATAAATATAGTCAGTATCTTTTTCAATAAAAACAAAATATTGCATTGTAGAACAGTCACATATAATATATATTAATACATACATACACATACACACACACACACATATATATATGTGTGTGTGTGTATATGTATATATCTATATACATATAGTACAATATGCATATAGTGTGTGTGTGTGTGTGTGTGTGTGTGTGTGTGTGTGTGTGTATTTTTTTTTTAACGCTGTAATGGCCGGACACAGAACACTGGGCAGGTGAGTCATTTTTGTATGATTTAGTGTCTTTAATGTGAAAACTTGCCAAGCGCATTTGACTCTTTGAATTGGGTGTTTTGCTCTTTGATACTCTGTGGTGACTAGTTTAGTTGAAACATGTAAACTGGGGAAGTGATTAAGGAAAACTCAAGGGGAAGAAGCTTGGAAAAGCACCACTCATCTTCTCTGGTGACCCTTGTCTTTATTTACAGTTCTGTATTTTCCAACATGACTGGAGACTTTTTCCTATTCTTAAAGGAAGAGATTAAAATGGACCAGTCAACACGCAGATCTTCTGTTCTGGGATACAATGTTTTTGAAGATCTTCCCTTTAAAAGACCATATTCTTTATGACATATAGATACTCTGGCCTTGTGTTAGGAGATAATGAGAAGGGTATGAAGTGGATCTGCAGGCAGAGTAAACAGGATAAGGAAGGTTAAGGAGGTTTTTGGCTCAGCTTAAAGTTGCTGATTAAATCACCTTTATTTTCCATTTCACAGAGGTCCATCAGAGAAAAAGAGAGAGAAAGAGAGAGAGAGAGAGAGAGGGAGGGAGAGAGAGAGAGAGAGAGAGAGAGAGAGAGAGAGAATCCAAGTGTGGTGGAGCCTGTTTGCCAGAAGTAAAATAATTAGTTTATACAACAGAGAGGTACTGATGGAAACCCATGGATCGTGCCTAAACTTGTACCGGGTTGTTTTTGCATGACAGAATTTGATTCCCTCTGCCATTGAGATCTTTTAAGATCCATTCATTCATAAACATCAAACACAACTGACACTGAGCCATAAATGTAAAACGCAAGTGTTCGTGTGAATGCTAAGAGAAATACTGGGAAGAGGAAGGCTGCATATTGTTTGTGCCTGAATTAATGACTATATGTGTGTGTGTGTGTGTGTGTGTGACTTGGGCACAGATTGTCAGCGGGGACAGCGTTTTATAAATGAGTGATCTTATCGTTCTTCACTTCTCCCCCCTTTTCTTACCTTTTTTTTTTCTCCTCTGCTGCACTTGTGAAATATCAGTATTGTTTACAGTGAAGATTAGAATGAAATTGGGCTGAGGCCGGTTGTTCTGGAGAGATGGAGATAAGATGAGGGGTTTCTGCATGCAAAGCGAAGGGGGTTGGGTCTGTGCTGAGGCCCCTGCTTATCTGGAGCCACGACAGAGAGGCCTTATGAAGTTGTTCATGCTAATTAGCCCTGGCAGGAGTAGATTTCAGCTTGAGATTTCAGCCCAGGGATAGATCTGTCCAGTCATACACATATTCTCGTATATCCTGTTCAATCTATTCATTGTTCTTCTGAGTGTGTGTGTGTGTATGTGTGCGCGTGTGTGTGTGTGTGTGTTTGCACACATGCTCATGTTTCTCTCTGTGTGCATTTGAATGTGTTTACATCCAGTGAAAACCCAGATTTCTGGATTTTTACAAAGGAGAGTCGTTCAATGTTTTACACAGAATTTTACACTGTTGGTAGTTCATGGTAATGAATATCTTGTTGAGTGATTGGGAAAATTCTGCATGGTTCTTAATGTCTAAAGTATTAGGTTTCAAATCTGGTATGAAGACTCTGATGCATCCTAAAAGAAAGAAAGAAAGAAAGAAAGAAAGAAAGAAAGAAAGAAAGGAAAGTAGATACATGTACACAATAATAAATAACAGTGCTTAGAAGAACTAGAGAGCAAAATAAAAGAATATTTACATAAACAGACAAAACTAAAATAGATTTCCTCCCCATTCACAGTGAAAATATGTTAAAATGCTGAATCTTGTCAGTTGAAAAATTGCTGATTTAATCATTGAAAAAGCAATATCTAGGTCTTCAAATGATGATATTTTGGACACTAGAGAGGGCAAATATTAGATGTTTCACAGGGTGTCTCATGTCAGAAAACATTATCGTATTAGAAACACTATTTAATGTTTTTGAGTGTATTAAGCATTTTTGTATGCATTAAATTAACATTTGAACATTGAAAATTCGAGTTTTGTGTTGAGAGAGAGAGAGAGAGAGAGAGAGAGAGAGAGAGAAAGAAAAGGTAAATTTATTTTAAAAGCAAAAAAGATGAAATGCTTACAGTGAATCATTTCACTCTGTCTTAATGTTGGTTGCCTCAAAAATATCTTCTTAGTTGACATAAGGTCACTTTCTGTTGTTTTTTTTTTTTGTTTTAAGTCCCTGTGAATCAAAATGTGAATTTTATTGACACCTTGACCTGAGCAAACTCTGCCCTAAGTGTGTGTGTGTATATATATATATATATGAGTGACTCATCTGACCTTTGTGGTAATGGACTGTCTCCAATATGTGCAAACCCCAAGGACTCCTATTTGTGCTCTCAAATCACATTTATTAAGCATTTTACACACTCAGAAGCTTCTGTCTCCTTACCCAGAGTGCTTTTGGAATGTCCCAAAAATGTATCTCCTGCCAACCGTTCTGCTGCCAAACCCCCTACAGTAATTGACAGAAATGTGAAAGGACCAGAGCTGGAGCTTTTGAGAGCCTTTATCACTGCATCTTACAAGCAGAGCGGAAGAAAGAAAGCTCGTACGCGTGGTTGAGAGCAATCCAGCCTGATATGGCCAAAAGCTCCCTTCCACTCTCTGACCAACTCTTAATGGCTTCTTATCTACCTAGCATCAACAGATCAGCACCAAGTGCTTTACAAGAAGTCAGCGACTAGGTGCTACACCAATTAGCACTTAATTAGATCCTCTTAAGAGATGTAAATGTTGCACTCACCTGAAGGCAGGCTAAAAAGAAAAAAAAAAACACGATTGCAGTTCAGCAGGTGTGTGTGTGTGTGTGTGTGTATGTGTGTGTGTGTGCACGTGTGGTTAATGGAAGGCTTTAGAGGTCCCTTAAGCCAGTGTGCCCAGAGGGGTCTCACCTGTGTGGAAAAAGTCTTCATCCTTAGCTAAAGGGGCTTTTTGGTTAGCAGGGTAGCAGTGTTATCCTTACTGTGGGTCTACCATTTCTGCATCCACTCTCTTCTGATGATGGTCTACATATTTTTTTTACATCCTTTTTTTAGCGTGTTTCTGCTGATATACAATAGGAATGGTTTCCAGTATAAAAAAGTACTGTCTAAAGTTCTAAAACCCACAAAAGCCAAGGCTGTCACATTCAATATAGATCTACAGGAAATTGGTTAACAGATCTATATCAAAAAACTACAGTATGTCTTCTAAATGTATTGTGTCAATAGTGTCTTAAAATTGATTTCATAAGCTCAAAACACTCTATAAAGGAACATGTGTACTACTGCACTGTGCATTATTGACCTTATTATTTAAAGATGTACAACTATCATTTTTTAACTTAAACAAATATTTCATTTGAACACCAATAATGAATCCTAAACTGATACTGAATTCACAGAGCATACGCCGCCTTGACGGACGCCTCCGTCTTCACGCAGACTGGTCGACAGAAAGAATGAAAGAAAAAGAAAAAAGAAAGAGGGAAGATCCACTGCACAGGCAGAAAAAAAAACAGTGTGCAGGGCAAAAGACAGGCTTTGTGAGCGAAAGAAATGAAGGTTTTTTTTGGAGAGAAGCTTTTCCTTTGCTTTTGTCTTTGCCAGTCTTACATGGAATAGGGTATCATGCGTAAGTGTTAGCAAAATCTCAAGGTCAGTTAGATTTCATTTATATAAAAAAAAAGGAGGGTAAAAATCATTATTTGCTTTCTCTCATTCTTATGTGCCCCCTTTCAGTTTCTCTGCTTTCTGAAGCGACAAGGGAAAATGTGAACAGACGATGACAGACTCATGACAGAGCCACAAACAAACCTGCAGCTACTTATTTACTGCACAACGTGTCTGTAGGTGTACTGTATGAAAAGAGAGAAAAAAAACAGGTGAGTGTGAAAGTGTTAGGGTCAGAGAGTAAATGTGGATGGATTTACTCCCTTTGATAATGTTATTGTTGTACTAATATTGTTATCATTTCACTTGTGTACACTTAAAAAAAAAAAAAATAACGATTTTCTTGAAGGATTCCTATTGTATTTCCTGCTCCATTTATAAAGTTTGTGCTTTACAAACAAAGACTCCCCAAAACCTTGTCTGTGACCATAACATCAGTACGTAGTAATACTTTGCCTCTGTGACCATCTGTGGATGTTTTGCACAGATTGCATGACAGCACTATCGATAGTTTTATGAATGACTGTACATTAGACAGACAGAAAACACATTATGTGAACACAATAGTGAAAATGACACAGCTTGAGCTGGTCAAAATCAGGTATGTGTTTAAGGACTGTTTAATAGTGGTGACCAGTAAAAAGGCCAGGATAGAGCACCGGTAGAACTAATATTGAATAATGTCTGTACAATGCCTGGCTTCCTATGCACTTTAATAATCGCTCAGTTAAACTCAACAACAGCAATATGTTCCAACCTAAATCCTTGAAGATCAATATGTCATCTATGCATTTGTGTGTGTGTGTGTGTGCGCTTGTGTAGGTGTGTGTGTGTGTGTGTGCGTGTGTAGGTGCGTGTGTGTGTGTGTGTGAGTGTGTGTGTGTGTGTGTGCATGTATAGGTGCGTGTGTAGGTGTGTGTGTGTGCGCGTGTGTGTGTGTGCGTGTGTGTGTGTGTGCGTGTGTGTGTATGTGTGTGTGTGTGTGTGTGTGTGTGTGTGTGTGTACGAGTGTGTGAGTGTGAGCGCATGCGCGCGCGTTTGTCATGGCCTTCACTAATTACATAGGAATGTTTGGGCTCGGCTCGCTAATCCGCTCATGCCAATCCAAAATCAACCACCTGCTTTGGGAAAAGAATCAACGGTTGTTGATATCTGTGGGGCTTTCCCCCACAGTTCCTCTCTCGACAGTTATAGCATTTCACAAGCACGGTGTCAGCGTGTCAGGACGCCACATGTACAAAGTGTTCTGAAGATGAGACGGAGATTAGAGCATGTCCGTGCCCTGGAAAAGATACTATTTAAAAGGATAAGGATTTTGGGTTTTTTAATGATAGCTTACTGATACTTGCTCTCCATTGCCGGGACTACTTTAGTTCAGACAAAGACTACTTGTGATAATCCAGGAAATCTAAGCTTTAAATAGATAGATCCCCAGTTGATTATTGTTTTGTTTGGAGGGGGTGGGGGGGTGGGGGGGGGTGTATTTAAGTGCCTTGGTCACTGTCACATAATCTTTGATGTGAATTCCCCTTGCAGCATTCAGATGCTTAAAGGAAAGCCTAACATGAAAAAACTCGGGGAAACGTCGCGGTAATGGGACATCTATTAAGCAAATGACAAAGCTAGATGGGCAGATGAACTTTGCTAGAACTCTCTCTGAGCTTTCCGGTGAACTGCGGACTTCAGATGAGTGCACAGATGAAAATGCAAACCCCCCCTCAACCCCACCCCCATCCCCGACCCCCTCCAGCCCCCCCACCCCTGATTCATCCTAGAATCCCGTTTACAATATTGCATTACACACTACAGCGGTATTCTGGCCTCCATGCAAAATATCTGCAATATTTATTGGGCCGTGTCCGCACCAATGGGGACACGGAAGCAGCAAGCAGCTGCTCTGATACCCTCTACCACCTGAAGTTTAATGGAAGTTTCATGTTCATAGGGACATTGATCAAAGCGGGCAACGCAGGGTAAGGAGGGAAGCCAGCGAGTGTGACACAGTGCTGGGAGCAGACTGCATTTTCACAGGAAGCGCTGCCCGTGCAGTTTTGAGAGAATGAGGTCGTGAACGGCATAAGTAATCCGCAAGTCCGCAAAAAAAAAAAAAAAAAAAAACGTTTACCACGCGCTCGCTCGCCATCCAGAGATTCAAAAGCATATTGACGCGTCCTATGTAAAATAAATCCCTCGTCTTGTTTTAAGTAGTTCAACTGAATGATTATAAGAAATGAATTAACATACGTACTGTATGCCACCTGCCTCTATGTTTAACCTTAGATCTTCAAATACCACAGATGTAGAGTGAGAGATTTTTAGTCAAAGAGCGTGGTGCACTTACACACCGTAACTGAATACTGGGGTCATGTCATTCAGTATAATCAGCTCTCAGCAAATGAATAATGGCACGTATGGTATTCATTTGTTCCCTGCCTACCTGAAATCATTACACCCAAAGCTTTTGACTGAGAATTACTCCCCAGTTTCATTTGCACATACTCCTCTTTGCATACACACACACACAAACACAAAAAAATGAAGAATTAAAGGGCCTGACGCGAGGGGGGCCAGTAATATTCACGTTTCGATTGGTCGCGGAGCTGGTTCTTTTCAACGCGCGGAGCAGCTGTTTGCCTTTTGAGATAATGCAAAGGCATTAGCGGAAAAAACAGCGGGAGATGCCAAAGTGGACACGATCAGAAGTCGCCCCAACGTGACGAGGAGTGACGAAAGCGTTCATGTTTTTTTCTTCTTTTTTTTTATACACAATGGTAGTAATTACGCTGATTCAGGGTGACAGCGCTAGGTGAGCAGGTGTTGCCTGAGGCAGAGTTGGTAAAGCTAAAGTATCCAAGATCGGGTTCCTCGTCTCTTTACTGCTCATGATCGGGGCTGGGCGTCGGCCCCAGAGCATCCCATTCAAGCTGTTTTGACATCTCGAACCTCTGTTTTGCCACTGTCAAGGACTGTTTGTGCTTTACAGCGTGAAGTCATTCACAACCCGTGTCAATGGCATTTTATTCCCGCTTCGGGCCCTCCTGTATTTGATTCTTTCTCTCAATTTAACCGCAAGAACATTGGCTCGCAGTGCGAGCCAGTAAACATGTTCATGCCGCGTCTTATTTTGCCTGAGAAGGTTCGAGGTCGCCCCGGGTAAGATTTATTGAGTAATACTAATTTCTCACAATATCCTCACTCTCATTTATAAGCGAGAAAATAATGAACCCAGATCAGTTCTACTTTTCTTTTCTTTTTTTTTTTTTTTTTTTTGTGCTACATTTAGTCTTTTGTCTTAGTTAGAGATTAGTTGCATGAACAACTACCCCTCGGGCAGCTGTGTTATCCAGGCCTGGTTTCCGTGAGCGGGTTCATATATCCTCAAGAATTCTGATGCTGCTGCGCATTGAATCAGCTGATCTCTTCGAACTAAACAAGGATGGCAACCGAGGATACAAACTGAGCATTTTTTTTTGTTGTTGTTTTTTTTTTGTGAACGGGAGAGCAGTAGGAGAAGAGAACATAAAGCATGCTATCATATAATAGCAGAATTCTATTAGGCGTGTCGGGCAGGTTCAGCCTGCGCGTTGCAAATTACCAGTTTCCCTCGGTGACAGTGATACAAGTGGATGTGCCCAGTGATAAAGTGTGAACAGAGTTGTTTTGCAAATAGTACACTAGAGAATAATCCCACCGTCGAGTCACGCAAATCTAGGTCGAGTGAAACTAGCAGGTAATCAGTATCCGAGGCCCGTGCCAAAACATTTGAGGAGTACGGACCGGTGGCCAGCTTTGATGGTGACCTTAAATTGTTTCAGTTCCAAAAATGAATGACTGCACCTCAGGTATTCAGTCATCCGTTTACAATAAAATTTCATGTGTTGGTTTTTTAAGGCGTATTGTTTTTTGCCTTACATTTCCACTATGCGCAGTGATGACAAACAGGCCTAAGAGTGCTGTTTAAAGATTTTCAGCGCTGACTTGGCCAATCAGAGAGGCCTATAGAAAGACATAGGTACTACTGTCTTGCCACTGCTTGGTATGAATGTGTGTGCCTATGCAGATGCATGCTTGCACATCTTAAGATCAATGTCCTTTTTTTTTTTTTTTAATATGGAGGTCTTACTGAACTGGAGTTTCTGGTTTTTGAACCAAATAATATAGCGCCTTCACACATTAAAAATATCGAATTTAAAGTGAAACACACGCTGTAACTCGCCTCATGATACGTAACAATGACATCGCTACACATTAAAAATGCCATCAGTTATGTAAACCATCCTGCGTATATTTGTCTATGACAACTAGGATGACGCGAGATCGCATCCGTACGAAGCGTGCGCACACACAACGCGTAACGTGTACACACGCAACGCGTAGCTATGTGTACAAACAAGCACATATTGTAACGTATGTGCACAAAGGGCAACACAACCAACAGCTGCGCCCACCACCGCTAACAATCGAGACACAATGTGGCGTTGTGTAGTGTGTTCTTTGGCAACAGCTGAATGACAACTCACAAGCCCCCCCCCCCATCCCGCCTACCCCCCCCTCCACCCCAACTGCCCCTCCCTTTCCCCCTCCTCTCCCCTCTCCCCTTGGCTAGCCTGCCGGTCTTTATCTCACTTGGTTGGGTACAGAGAAAGGCAGCATGTGTGTGTGCATTAGTGTGGCTGTATTATATGGGAGGGTGTGTGTGTGTGTGTGTGTGTGTGTGTGTGAGGGAGAGAGAGAGAGTGTGAATACTGGTCTAGAAACTGGGGCTGTGGCCCACTAACAGGGTTGTGTCCAGTGAGAGCTGTTGACGTAAACTGCGGGGACCCGTTTCTCTCTCCGTGGACCGGGAAGGGGGGGGGGGGGGGGGTGCAGACCCACCAGTGTTCAGTGTCTGAATGGAAATCCCGTTTACCGGATGCTCCTTGAGCGAGCCTGCCGGGTTAATGGCACTGTCACACAGGGGTCAAATGCACACACCTGGGTCTCTGTTAATATGTTAGCAGTGATTACTGTGCCAAATGGGCTGACCTACCCCCCCCCCTCCTCCATTTCTCTCTCTCTCTCTCTCTCTCTCTCTCTCGCGCTCTCTCTCTCTATCTCTCTCTCTCTCTGTCTTTCTCTCTTCCTATCTCTATCCCTTCGACTCTCTCTCTTTCTATGTCCCTCGCACCTGCCATCTCGCTCTACCATTGTGCAACTGTGAAAACGTTTAACCGACATTCAATGAGGGGACCCCCCTCACCCCCCCCCCATGCTAAAGGCAAAAGGGGCAGGATATTGAGAGAGAGAAAAAAGAGGCCAGGAAAGGGCATGTTCTCCCTCCCCTACACTCAGTCCTCTTGTGCCTGTCGAACGAAAGGCATGCCTTTGTTTGTTTTTGAATGAGGAACATTTGGGATGGCTCTGATTTTTTCAAAATGAGCCGCAGAGTCAGGAATATGAAAGA
>NC_044498.1:46026035-46068535 GCF_902362185.1 Chanos chanos | reverse complement strand
CACACACACACACAGCGCCACCAGAACTGGGGGTATTATGAGCGTGGGCTAATTGGAAGATCACTCTAATGCATTAAGAGATAAAATACTTTGGCTGGCGGCCTAAAGCGTGGATCAGGACAACACTGGGCAGCTATCTAGCCTTGTCACACACTCTGAGATTTCCATACAAACACAGCACGAGCAATTACCCAAAACACATCTCTGTTTGCGCTACAACACACTCCCTGCCAGTGCGACGGCCCGAGGAAATTAAAGGGGCTCTGTATGTGAGTGTGTGTGTGTGTGTGTGTGTGGGGAAGGGAGAGAGGGTAGGATAGCAAAGGGGAAATTGGCTCAATGTTTGTCTGATTGTGTTTGTGTGTTTATTATTAGGGGAGGGGAATTGGCTCAGAGACCCTGTTGTTTTTGCTTTTGTCTGTGTGTGTCTGTGTGTGTTTGTTTGTGTGTGTGTGTGTGTATGTGTGTGTGTGTGTGTCTGTGTGTGTCTATCAAGGTTGGTTGGTGGGAGATATGCATCCCCAAAAACAAAGATATCAAGGTAATATGAAAAGAGGTATCTGCTCCCTTTGATGTTGTGTTATTATTTTTTTAATCGCTCATTAATTGCTGTTTGTTCTTGGATCTGAAAAGTGTTCTAATAAGTTTTCAGGCTTAATAAGCTCTCGGAAAAAAATTCACCTAATGGATAATATTACATCTACTTCATAACATTTACTATCATATATATGTCCAATGAACATATGAACATACATATAAAAAATAATGTGAATGCCAAATAACAATACACGTTTATGCCATGTAGCATGCTTGTATTTCAGTTCTTTTCATGTCTAAACAGTTATCTCTATATTTAATCTGTTTTTCTTGCAAATTGTGGCTTTTTTGAACTTTCAAGTATACACAGTACACGTGAAAAAATTCCAGCGTGTTCTGTTGGAATTTAACACTCTAAGAACAGTTTTCCATTTTACACGGAATATGTAGTCGGTGTTGTCAGTGCTCAGATGAATGGTGTTCTTTGAGTCCTGAATGGACTTTATTTGCATACATTTCACAAAGCAGCTCATGGCAGCAGATATGCAATATGAGGCTTTCAGGAATTGTGTCCTGAGATGTCCCGAACATTTCTGTTCGTTGTCAGTCAAAACACCTCACAAACCCTCAGGAAAATAAACCTTCTTACATTCCTGGCCTTGAAAATTAGTTCTGTTTAATTCGTGTTTCAAATGTCTATCTGAATTTAGAACTGTATGAAACTGGAACCGGATCTAATAACACCATATACTTCTGAGATACATATTTGTAAAAATATTTAATAAATAAAAGACAAATTAAAAAATCATACACATATGTTAAATGGATGTACCCATGAAACTCAATCACATCCCTACTGTCAGATATCGGGTGTTTCTCAACCTCATGAACTCTGTTGCACAGATTGATGGCATTTACGTTAGCTTACAAAGCTTTTACATAGGAACGACTAAACATCACAGCCTTGAAAAATCCATCCACAGGTCACATTTGGCCGTATCAGAGTCTAGCTTGCGGGTATGGCCCATAAGGTTGTAACTAACTGGATAAACAGTCATGCTCGTTGGTTGGGGTCTTCTCAGTGTCAGATCGATTTCATACACTGGCCGGATGATTCAGTTTAGAACACTGAACCTTTTTCTGGAACAACATGCTACGGTATCTTCCATCATTGTTACAGCGATTCGGCGTTAAATCCGATTTTCTGCCCTTTATGGAAATTACTTGTCACCCCAAAACGAATAAGCCCCACTTTTACAACCGTCTAGCCTTTTCTTCATGCGATACGGTACAAACAACCAGAGGTTAATATCACCCCCAGACATGTTTCTTACAAAGTGGAAGGATTTCCCTCAGTGTTTTGGCCCTTCTTCTTACCCCCCACCACGTCAGCTAATTAGCACTGAGCTAAGACTCATTTCCCTCATAACCAAACAGAGCCTTGAGAGTGAATGATACTGTTTCAAGGCCTTTAGACGACAATGTTGTGTGTATCCTGGGAGGCATTCACACCTTAAATCTCCCTTCAGATAGGTGAGGTCTTTTCCCGCATGAACCGCTGTGTACTGCACCACCTGCAGGCTGAATCTATTCACCTACACAAACAGTGTCTATCAAAAGGAAACAGCTGAACATCCATCTACTGGCTAAAAGCAGGAAATTTCTGAAGGCGGGTCCAAAAAAAAATGATCAGTTTTGGTGGAACACTGTCAAAAAAAATACGGAGTTTTGTTTGTACTGAACATACATCTGCTCCTAAATTAAACAAAGGATGTCATTTTGACGAGACACTGCTGTTTGTCTCAGGATATGTGTGTGTTTATTAAAACCGAAAAAGTACAGAATGAGGCTGTTCATTTTTTTTTTTTTTTAAAAATGTTTGTCACAACCAGCTTTCAGAAAAATAGAATGTCTTCAAGCTAGTGTTTAATGAGCGGGTAGAGCCAGCCAAATGTTGCTTGCATTCAGTAGGGAAGGAGGGCATTGCCTTGGCACTCGAGAGGGGACCCAGTGCTTTTACTCCAACACATGTTCCATGAGCCAAAAATCCACTCGCAGGATGGGGAACACTCTTGTGCCATCCCCAAAAGACATGACAAGCACTAATAGTGATGAGAAGGGGATTTCAAAGAGCCGGCGGGCTAAAGGGGTGCGTACAGACCACCTTCTCTGGATCGATGGAGGTAGTCACTCTGTTAGTGAGCCTGTGCACCTGTGTCCAAGAGGCAGCACTGTCATCACCCCCCCCCCCTTCCCACCCCCACCACGTTACTGAAAGAACTCTCTCTCTCTCTCTCTCTCTCTCTCTCTCTCTCTCTTATCCTCGCTCTCCCTCGTTTTCCTCCCCCTCACTGTCTTTATGAAACAATTGGTAGGTGTAACATTTAATTAAAGGCAGTATCTCCTCAGGGCTGTCTGGTCCACAGCTTGCTTTGTGAAGGGGTTGCATTACAATTTGCTGAGGACCACGATTTGAAAAAGAGGGAGAGAGAGAGAGAGAGAGAGAGAGAGAACAGAAAAAGAGAAAGTAATTTCTGGATCCTCGTCGAAAAAGGTCAAATGCTTTTTAATGACTGTGTTTTCCGATAACGGCGAACGGGTACGGGCAATAATAAACTTGCAGATTGGTATCGTTACTTGGCGCACTTAAACGGCGCGCTACGTTGAGGACTTAATTTACCGCCGTGACACACGCCGACTGGCACCTCGTGTGATTTCTCTGTTCCAGACGGGCGCCTTGTTTGCCGCGGACCGGAGCCAATTTGAAGAGAGCAAATATCGAGATGGGTGCGTTCACGAGCGGCGGAGTTATTGAACGACGATTAATAAATGCGGGTAGATATGGCAATGGAATGGACTGCCGCCACTAATGGAAACTCTTACCTCGGTACTAAACGCGTTAAGTAAAAGAAAGAAACAGTGTGAGACCCCAGGAAAGAAACACACACACACACACGTAGAGGCCATAACACATTACGTAGTCCTCGACTGGACAGGTTTTCACCACATGAAACATCGTGTTTTGTATTGTTAGAATGTGCTTGTAAAATGCTAGCTCCAGGCAACCGGAGGTCTTAACCTACCTTTAAAGAGTTAAACTAACAGCTAACTGCCCTCACTGCTGGGGGTTAGTGACTGATGATTATCATGGAGTCGTTTTAGAAACGTCATATGAATCTCCCTGTGTTCGCGCTACACTGAAAGACAATAACAGAAAATTAAAATATGGCCCTTTAAAACTTTTACAAATTTCTTAAGTTGCCCTTTGAAATCCCTTTTCTCGCCGACATTATGACTACAACTCGTTCAGCTTAAATACGTTTAAAGAACAAAGCACATCTTTGTCATCGTATTTTCTTTTCATTGCACTAATATACACGTATAACCCATTAAATATCAAGGAGTCTACATCTAAACACTAGACTGTGGCAACAACTAAAATCGAATAAAACAAAGCTGCCTACATTTCTAATGTAAAATCACAGAGGGGGCCAAGGAAATTACGGCAAATTACATGATTCCTTTTGCAAATTACTTGAAATGTTTTGCACAATAATTATACATCAGGTAAATGTCATGTTAGGTTGTGACAGTCCCCAATTACCCAGAGGCAGGAACCTTACCTGTCCCTACATTAACCTCTTTTGTGATTCAATTGCAAAGAGTTTTAATGAGAGTTCTCGGGAGAGAGAGTTGACGGGTTAAACGTGTGTGTTGGTAGTTATTGCCCTTACAGCGTGTGTTTTATCGCTAGGTTTGCTTTTGCTCTGAGTGAAGGCTAATTCAGATTTGAAGAAGTGTATGACAAGAATATGGGCCCTTTGAATTCCCTGTGACAGATTCCACGAGGTATCGGCTTTAGGGTTCTTTACTCAAAGCCTTTAATCAGACTGGTGGTGGTTTATTGTTTGGAGCTTCCAGTGCAGACTATCGGAGCTACAGTGAAGTTGTCTCGGCAGGCATGGCTAAATAGAATGTTTACCTCGGGTTGTGTAAGCACGTGGGGTCTCTATCAAATAGCAAACTGAGAATTGCCACAGACATTTTAAACATTCATAAATCTAGTGTAATTCTAATTGTGTGTCTCCACACAATTAGAACAGGCATGTTCAGAATAGGCATGATTTAATGTGTAAAATTATTAATCCAATTTAAAAGTTAATTCAACCAAAACTAGTATAGAAAATTGTTACACGAAGTAACCACACAAAAGTATATACTTTTGATCATGCACAACTATATTCCAAATTAAATTATAAACTTATAGAATTACAACCCAGCCTTTTGTTGACAAGTATTTTTTCCTACACAATCCTCTGAATCTACAATCACAAAATAACTCAAACCTATTTGCACTATCATTGTAAACTATCTTTTTTTTTTTTGCACATGACTAATTTCTTGATAAAAACAACAAACGCTAAAAAGAGCATATGGCACAGATGAAGTGTGTGTGTGTGTTTATCATACATGGAAGAAAGACATAACCAAGACAACTTTTCAAAATACTCAATTACGTATCCTGACACTTATCAACACAAGCCTTGTTTAGATTACTTAGAGTAAACTTTTTTTTTCAATTCACCATTATATCAACAATTACTAAAAGGTAGGCGACATTTCACTTGATTGAGAATGTAACTGCACAGACGGCTAAAACATCCAAACATCTAAATTAAAATATCTAATTCTAAACGGACATGATCCATGACAAGACCCGAGTTCTTCGTTTTTAGTTATTATTTTCATTATTTGTCCCCCAGAATATCCTGCTACAGTGAAGGAGAACGGCCTCCATGTCTTTGTATGGGTAATTGAAAGGGACACTTGTGTATAGAACTCGTTCTGTAAACCTGCTACCAAATGTGGCAGATTTGTAGAGAGAGTGAGCGACAGACATTTGTAGGCCTAAAGCTTAATCAAGAATTTATTCAGCATGTTCGATTGGTCTTATTAATGTAACCTTGACTGCTGTATTGCTGGCGCCGACCGTGACGCGTGTTTCAAAGAGTACACCTCGCAACCTTGCCTGTAGAGAGCAAATTGCTTAATTAGTAGATACGTGTGTTCCTGCAGACTATTAATATTGCATTGTTCATATCATGGACTCCTAGGTTACACTGATCATGCATTTTTTATCTTGATAATCCTTAATTATTTTGATGCAACCTTAATCTTTTATATAGTTTAGGTTTAGGTTAAATATTTAATAGCGGGGCTGGGTAATCCAAGAGTATGTAGTTCATTGCCGCAGACAGAGAAAACGCACTACCGCGATAATACCGGATCATTGAGGCACAGGGCAAAGGATAAACCCCTCAGTGAAAACATCCCATCTCTGTCGTCACAGTAAATTTCCATGGTTGTTGCCGTCGTCGCGTTCTTATATTTGTAAATTAAATCAGTAGGATATACTTGCATTTATACTGAACACACTAATTTAATGATGATTTTGCATACCTGCTCCTGTAGTCTATTTCACCATCGTTTAACTTTCCGCATATCTTCTTAATTGTGGTTGGAAACTCGTTCTCTTTCGAACAGTTGATTCATGTTGTTTTTTTGTTTTAGTTCATTGCACAAAGGACAGGAGAGGGTTAAAGCCTGAGCCTCCTCGTGCGTACATGTAACTAAAAGTCATCAGAATTGTATCAGGAAAAAGAGACAAGAGAAACCTTGTTATTTTATACATCTGATTTACTCGTACCAAGCCACAAGCGTCATTTGATATAGCCCCAAAGTACAAACTGGTCATACACGGTATGCCCGATAAGTCAAATTTAGGTAATTTGTACACGCAAGCATTGTGTCATCCCAGAAGATCTGACACGCAAGACATCGCAGTGGTTAATCACCTGAGTATTCCCTCTGATCACGTGTCAGCAAAGTAAAACTTTTGCTTGTTTAATAAAAGAGCGCACTGTGAATCAAAGCATTCAAAGAGAATAGTGCCACGGTGACAAATCGTTTAGACTCATTCAGTGTATTGGTCACAGGGAATCGTGTTGTGTATTTTACCAACAGGCTTTTCTATTTGGCCACCAAAGCTCACAAAGCACTCTAAAAACCAAATATTAACAAGATGACAAAAATAAAGAAGGTTAGATACAAGATAGAAGAGATCAAATAAATGTGCTCTGCTATCCATTGCAAATTTGAGAAGAGAAATGACCTATGCAGAGTTAATGGGTAAGACCGTGACCATTTACATTAAAAGCAAAGAGCTGATCAGTGAGAGCATGCTTAACTGCATTTCCTGGTGTTTCCTCCCCATTCTCAACTCCCATGCATATATTAACTGGAGAAAGATTTGGTTTCCGTTAGGCTATGCCTAAATTTCAGATATGTAAACAACAGACACCTGTTATAATTACACCTGACACCTTACTCAAACAATATTCTTCCTCAATATACCATAGGAGATATAGGATTACATCCCGACCCTGTAATGTTGTCTTTTTTTTTCTTTTCTTTTTTTTTTCAGATTTTGTGATCTTACACATGACAGATTAAATTACATGTACACAACAAAGTCTATCTATCAAAATGCCCCAGCATTCTGAATGAATGTCACAAGGGGTTTAAATTCTGCTTAGGTCTTAAATCAGAAAAAAACGGTCAATTAATATGTCAGCTTTAGGCTGTTTGAGGATATTTCCTTCCAAAGCACGCTTGTTTACCATGGAAGGAATAAGACTACAATCATAAGTTATTTTTACGTCCAGTCAAACTAAGTGATATCAGTGACTCTGAATGTAGCTTTTCTCCTTTATATTTTGGCTGTTTGAACTCACACCTTTTTGACCTCATTGACTGTCCCTTCCAGTCTCCCAGCATGGTTCCAGTAACACTACACCTGGAGCACAGCTTTATCTGCCCAGTGTCCATCACGTATTGATTAGTGATAAAATTTTTTACAAATTCAGAAAACCCCCCTGCTTGCATTCTTATTCATTCAGAACTGTTTAAAACATTTGCTAATGGCAAAATGACATTTATGAATATATACATAATTCTAATCCCACACCCAGGAGAAAATGTTACTTACTCAGCTAGAGCTATCTAAGGGAGCCGAACAACGATACAGATGCTGTGAAGTATGAAATTATTTCAGTCTGTTACAAGTTAGTTCAATTTTTGAGATTTTGTGAGAGTTTTGATTACCATTTAAAGTAAGGGAGGTGGTTTAGTACAGTACATCTGCCAACCGCAAGTCCAGGCAGTTTTTTGGTTCCGTAGTAGCCTGCATTCTTTAGAGGGCAAGACTTCAAGCTAATCCAAGGATTCTTTGGAGACAGTCTGCACTGATGTAAGAGTTTTTTTTTTTTCTCTCCTCCATTATTTCCTTACAAGAAAGTATACCCCTCTTATAGTCTTCCTCATTTGTTTTTTTTTTTTTTTCTGTACGCCGTTGTTCCAATCCTGAGAGAATTCTCGGGAAAGCACAATGCTTCCCAGGCTGGGACCGCTGGTCTTGAGGACCACTGTGGCTTGAACGCGAAAGCCTCATCATCATCCAGCACCGGGCAAAAGAGTACTTCTGTCTCTCAAAGACGCATTTCGGAGGATTTTTTTTTTTTTTTTTGAGGGCTCTAGGAGTGGGGGGCTTTAGGCTAGGTAAATAGATGCACTTAGGGTGGAGGGAGAGAGGAGCGTCTTCGCTCTTAATTGGGGAGGGTGGGGGGGGGGGGTACTCACTCTGGTGCTGCAAGTATCCAGTGAGGGTTTGGGCGCATCCTCACAATGTGAGGTAATTGGGATTTGTACCTTTACCAAAGCTGCTGATTTTGCATAGGAAGTGCTAACAGGACCTTTGTCTGTCATGTTTTCCTTTTTCCTGTCTCAGGGAGTTACAGGACTTGAGAGCAGGGAATGACTGGGGCCAGTACCTGGAGAGGAGGGGAGAGGCTCGGTAATGAACCACTTCACATGGTGGTTTATGGGCAAGAGAATAAGGGGAGAGAAAGGCTGTTGAAAAAAAGGAAGCCTAATTTTGTGGCCTGAGAATAGCTGAGGGCACAAAAGGTCTTGTTTGAGCACGTTATTAATGGTATTCTTCAGCCCGCGCTCAGTCCTCTGCCGCAATGGGCCACTTAGCACAAGTGTACCAATCTCAGCCCCCCAATGGAAACAAACTGACGCCATCTGTCAATGTTTACCGTTATGGATTTCATTTTCTACATTCTATATGCCTAAACTCACTGCCTCAGATGCCTTTTGTGCATTGTCTGAGGTTCACTCGTGTTGTCCAACAGGACGGTCTAACACAGAGAAACAGAAGGGAACGTGGATCTTTTGGAATGCGGGAGGCCTTGTGAGCCGATTGCTTGTGATTGTCAGTGGCTGGCTTGTTGATTTGGTGGGTTGCTTGCACAAAGAAATTAGGACTTGAAGCTAAGACTGGAAGCTTGATTAAAATTATAGCCAAAGCAAGAGTAAAAATAATTGGTGTTGTAAGATGATAAGTGTTTGTTAGTTTCATAAGTGAAAGACGCCTTGTTTTGCACAACTGTTACGCTTCTGCAACACTGTCAACATTGTTTGTATGAAACCCATTTTACATTTCAAACCTAGCATACGTATCAAGCAGCCTTGACAATGTAATCATGAATATTCAACCCGTTGGAGAGCACATATATTTTCTGCAGCGTTCCCATCCTTTCCAGATTCTGTGAGCTCACTTTTGTTTGGGTTCTGAAGAAACAATGAGGAGGAACGATCTTCTCAGTGTGTAGCGAACATTGCCAAAACCTCTCCTGTCTGCCTCACTGAACTATCCTTCTGATGCACTCAAAAACATTACCTTTCCTCTCACTGCCTGAGTGTATAAGGAGGAAAGAGATTTGTTAAGCAAACATAACTCTATTTGTGTGTCTATTCTTATATTCTGTGCGCACTGATGAGGTTGTCAGTGACCAAAGAGGGAGAAGGGAGAAAAGAGAGAGAGAGAGAGAGAGAGAGAGAGAGAGGGAGAAAGAAAGAAAGAAAAAAAGAAAGAAAGAAAGAAAGAAAGAAAGAAAGAAAGAAAGAAAGAAAGAAAGAAAGAAAGGATTGGGTTAATAAGTCCTGTTCTTTTCTTCAAAACTCTGATCAGATGGAACAGCTGAGAGAAAAAGAGTTCCGATTTTTTTTTTTTTTTTAGCTGCTTCCCCTTCTTGTCTCTTTCCAAGCTACCACTGCCTTTTCCTGATGAACAATAGCCCCTCCACTCCATGCCCTGTGTCCGGCTGTTCCCCTGTAGTGCTGTTTGGGGCAGGAGGGGGCTTCTAAAAGTTAGCCCCATTTCCGTTGTGCTTTTGTGCCCTGGTGGCCTGGCTCCAAAAGACTCAGAGGCGTATTGTGGCAGAGGAAAAGGGAGAAGAAACCGAAGCAGTGTGGCCACAGGGGCAGTTTCTGCCCTGGGGCTATTGTGCTGTGTCTTTCTTTTTGGAGTCTCTAAACCAGAGCGTGGATTGGACAGCACAGATTGTGTGGGCCAGAACATCCAGGGCAAAAAAAAAAACCCCAAAAAAACAAAAAAACAAAACCCCTAACTGACACTCAAATTCCTATGAAATTCCACACCTGCATTTTCTGTTGAACTTGCACTAATAAGCTTTAATAAAGTATAAGTTACATTACTGCTAAAGTAATATCGCAACAACACAAACAAGTACAGGAAGACTGAAAGAAATCCAGATGGTGAAGACCCGTGAAGCAAGAGAACCACAGTTATGGTATGTCATATTCCCTGATCATGAACTGGTAGAGAACTGAGAGGCAGTCGTGTGACATGATGGGATGGTTGTATGATGAGAATAAGTCAGTTTTATGATGTTGTGGGTCTGGTTAAGCCTAATTATTTTACATTAGAAACACATTTCACTTTACATAAAGTTTACTGTTATATTCAAACATACATAGACATTATATTTCTGTATATTTTCTCTGTATAATTATTTACATGAGTAGAAAATTAACAGTAATGACGTATTGTAGTTGCAATACATGCCTTAATGGGTTTAAGTAATTGTGATGCATTTAAGAAAAGGAAGAGGTTATGCAGTGATATTTGAAAAGGTGCTCTTTTAAAAGAAAACTATACGGTTTAAAAACAGCTACAACTTAATACACTTAAAAACTGTGTGAAACATATTTTTGGCTTCACTTGGTTAAGCACGTTAAGACAACTGGCAGCGGAACTTCGTTATAAACTGTTTAAAGATGAAACGTTATTGAGATCACATGCATACATAAGCCACTGAAGAATGTTTAATGAGTTAAAGATTAATGAAAGTTTAATGGGAGTGTGCAACAGTGACGCGATGATGTTGTGTTAATTGTGTCCATTTAAAATGTGTGCGGGTGGTTCATGCTAGCAGTAAAACTGTGATCTGATGGTTTTGCAGTTGTCATTGTTATGTCTAATTTTTTTCTTTCTTTTTTTCCTCTTTTCTTTTTCCCCGAGAACATGAGATCGCTTGTCATAATGTTATTCTTACACTTGCTGGGTCTTGTAGATTTATACTGGCTCTGACAGACAGACATAGGGACAGAGGAACAGACATACTGTCGTACTGTCGGATACTGCAGCATATTTGAAGTTGAGTTACTGTTGGCTAGCTTGCTCTGCTGTGCCCAGCTATAGAAGCTGTCATTGCACCATTGCAAAAAATGACAAGCACTCGAAAGAGGACACGAAGGACGACTGTGAAAGCGTGTCATCTTTTCTTCTCTCCACGATGCCTTGTTCGATAAAGGCGCTGTACAGGGAACAAAAGAAACAATACAGAGAGAGAGAGAGAGAGAGAAAGAGAGAGAGAGAGAGAGAGAGAGAGAGACCTTACGTGGGTGAGATTCGGTTTTGACATCTGAATTACATTTTTGGCGCGTCGAGTACAGAAAGGGAGCATAACTACGTCTCAAATGTTTATTTAACTCCGGCTTTGTCTTGTCACTCAGGGCTTTAAACTGCAGCTCAAATGGGCATGTATACATTCAGAGGCCCATGTGGAACTGACAGACTGATCTGAACTTATTGCAGGTTGAATCGCCAAAGCGGCACGGCTGACATTTATATCATTTTAACTTCCCTGACATTTCGGGGTTCTGCACTGAATATACGGCACTATCTTTACCCGGCATATCTCGTTCTTCAATATAACACGTAACATGTCAAAAATGGACGTAAATAAAAGAATATATTTATATATATAGTGTTCAATCACAGTGGGTCAAACCTTATCAGCACAGTACCTTTAATTTG
Source organism: Chanos chanos (assembly GCF_902362185.1). NCBI lineage: Eukaryota > Metazoa > Chordata > Actinopteri > Gonorynchiformes > Chanidae > Chanos > Chanos chanos. Next base: position 46,056,753 of record NC_044498.1, on the reverse strand, counting down.
ATAGTGGATTTTACGTGGTGTTTACCCTCTTAATCTGCGCCTGTGGAAAGTAGATCAGGTAGGAAAAATGTCATGTATAAAACATTCCCTCCACCAAATCAAGTGGCATAGGGCCCTTTCTCCTTAAGTACCTCCTGCTGTAGTTTAATCTCATAAGTTACATTTAATAATAACTTCTATTCTTTGTGAGTGAATTAGTCATTGCACTGAACAACCAAACAACCAAAACCTAATTTCAGAGAATCAGTTGACTGGATCTAGTTCAGGGTATGAAGGGCACAGAGAAAAGATTAAGAGGGTTAAAATGGAATTGTGATATGAAGTTTAAAAACAGTAAATGAAGTTGATTAGAAAATGGGATTACGGGAGAAAGCTGGTGTTAGTTTTACCATTGTTTGAATATGCATTTGTCATACCTATATATATATATATATATATTTGTGTCGAGATAGCCTCATTATTTTACACAATTAACCCCACATAAAACCCCCCCCCACTTCACCGAGGCATAAGCCCTAGTGTTCTCTTAGGTCATAGTTAAGTAACCTTTTTGGGGGGGCGTAATTTTATTACTGGATTGAGTTTTGTCTTGCTACACTTGTGTGTTACCTTCAGCCTTAGCCCACATGCACGGCACTATTTCCTGCTTTGCATATCTGTGAGGACTGACAGGGTGAACGACCCCAGCTGAAATGGCACGTTTGGTGACACTATATCACAGCACAGTGGGGGCCAAATTATCAGAGCGTAAATCAGGGTTATGAGACTGGTATGCTGATAGTCACCCCCTCGACACACACATGTACACACACAGACACACACACACACACACACATTGCCATATTGTGTGTTGTAGAGAAGGAAAGAAAAAGAAACATCTGACATTTCGCCCCTGCACAACCTCATTACAACCTTTCAGCAGAGGTTAGAGCCAGAAGGCGCACACTTACTCTGCTTTGATGGGTTTGGGTCTCAGAATGACAGTCAAACACCCCCTCATATCAGTCTAAAGGAACTCACTCTCTCTCTCTCTCTCTCTCTTAGACACACAAACACACACACACATACACGCTCACACACACTTTCTCTTGCTTCCACACTTATTTGGGAGTAATTTTATGTGCCAGTGTGGCACATAATACACTTTTAATGGACAACTAATTCTCTGCCATTAATTTGTCAACATGATTACTGGATCTGCCGTCTCAGCCCGGCAAAGTCGAAGCTCTTTTTAAGTATATACAAGACGTTAATGTGTTTCTATTCAGGTTTACATCAAGGACCGTCACAGATTTACATAATGCGACCATTGAGGTCCATGACAGCCAGCTTCCCTCTGCGCTGGCTTATTTCTCCCCACAAAAGACCTTGCCTTTCCAGGTCTCAAAGCTACGCTGTAAGCCCATATTTTTTCCCTTGTTGCTAACATGACGGAGTTGGGGGTGGGGGTGGGGTGGGAGGGGGGGGGGGGGGGGGGTTGATGGTGGGGGTGAGAAAACCTGTTGTTCATCATTTGAGGAGATGTCTTCCAGAAGGAAAAAAAAATGAATGAGCGTCATTTTAACATTTTTTCTTTTTTGTTGTTGCTGTTGTTGAATATTCATTAGGGTCATCTACAATCATAAAGGTGAGTGAGTGCTGAGGTGTAAGGCAGTCAAGTTTGAGCGCTGTCTAATCATTGTCTGATGGAGACAGGTCAGCTGACCGGGTCAGGTAATAACTGATAGAAAAAAAAAAGAAATACCACTATATTAAAGCTTTTTTTTTCCCACTTGGAACATACTGTTTTAGATTTTAAAGCTTATGTGAACATACATGACATACGTGAACATCCGAGATAATTCATTTCAAAGATCCACAATTCTCACTGATAATTTCCTCTGTTTTGTTTTTTTTTTTTTTTTCAAATTCTGCATCTGTATGAAGTTATGTACTAAAAGTGTACTAACTAATAACTCAATAGGGATATGCACTAGTTCCTATTATTGTGAAATAATTCTCAGCCAAACAGCAACTTCCCTTTGAACATGCGGACATTGACAAAATGGATATATGGATAAAAACAAAACTAAAAACAAACTAAAACCGAAACGGCGCATGACGTTTAGAGTCGGCGTTGGCACGCTCCCTTGGCTTTTTCAGGTGCCCCTGAATCGGTGCCCATGCACGTCAGGTTGAACTTCCCACGTCATACGGCAGAAGCCTGTACGAAAGACCTCAAAGCCCGCTGCCATCAGGCTTTCACAGGGGAATGTAAAGTCACTCTTGACCTCAGGTTAGTCTTTTGGTTCTAGCTATGTCCACAGCTCCGGCACTATCATCCTAAACAGGAAACAGAAACCCTTTCTGACAGGAAGTCAACAAGGCGTCAGGGTAGAAGATCAAAAAAATCCAGAGTTCATTTTATTATATTTTTTTTTTCTTTTTTGGCAAAACAACAAGGCCACACATTCTATATGTGTACAGTAGTGTTTCATCAAAGGAATGTTGAATTTGTTTTTTGTCAGTTGTTGGACATTTCCTTATGAGTTCACTTTGATGTATGGGAGTAGATCTGGGTTGACAGATAGGTCAAACAGGGAACGTCGGAATTCTAGCTCGCGTTTTTTCACCTATCTCTCAGGAGGGATGATATGGAATTGTTTTGTTTTTCTGATGTAAAATGAATCATGGCAGTTTTGCATAAGATATTATATAGAAATTGTGTATTATGTCATAATAATTATTACTAACTCATCTCTGATAGTATGCACAAGGCATTGTTTTTTGGGGTTTTTTTTTTTTGCATAAATAAAAAGTGATCATATGGAAACATTGTATGTATGCAGTTTTATCATGAGTGGCTTAGTGCCACACTGCTTACCTGCAGGTGACAGTTCACACAAAGTCAACCAAACCAAACCAAACCAAACCAAACCAAACAAAACAAATATTAGGGTGAATTTTATTATTGTAACTTTGCTGCAAAGGAGTAAATGAAAGAATCAGTTTCTTCACTCACTGAATTTAAAACAAACTAGTGAAAAAGATATTTGGTGCTTTGGACAAAACTTTTTGCCTAATGTTAAAATGTAAATGTCATTTAGCAGGCTATCGGGATCATGTCTTTCGAGCTCCAAGCACAAACTGAATTTTGCTGCTTGTACCATCTCTTAAAAAGCTAACACACAAATGGACTTTACTGATGGGAAGAAAAACCAAAAGGATAGAAAAAAGTCTGGATTAAAATCTTAGGAATCATTCAATCTTGGAAAAATCAGTGAACCCTAACCCTAGCTCTGACGGACTAGCCCAACGTGACTTGTAGGATAATTAAAACAATGGGTATAATGCAACAGGGAACATTTAAGTTTATATTTAATGATGCTGAAAATCCAAAAACTACTGAATAACTGTGCTGAGGATATGATAAACAAGTGAACAATGAAATGTAAGCCTCATTCTTGTGATACAGTAATACAGGGTCATTAGGTCATGTGAAAGGTGAAATGACCCTTCTTGTTTCAAAGTTTAGTAATGTATTTCACCCCCCACCCCCACCCCACCCCATCCTTTTTTTCTTTCTTTTTTTTTAATTCAACGAGACCCTGAATACAAAATAATCATGGTTGCTGAATTAATATTTAAAAACATTCATGGCATCGTTAAAGCACAGGCTTTAAAAAAAAAAAAAAAAAATACCATTCTCAATTCTCTTGTAATCATAAAAACTTTATATTTGCAATCAGGGAAAAGGTGTGCTTACATCTTTTTTCGTTATTCATTTTATTTTTCAAAGCTGTTCGCTGGAATGAAAATTTTGACGAGATGAGAGTGAAAGATGAGAGTTTCAACACAAAAACCAAGGATTGTGTAGGTACAATGGAACAAATCTTTTTAGGGTGCCAAACACCTATATACACCTAGCTTCAAAACACTCACACACACACACACACACACACGCACACACACACACGCACGCACACACAAAGAGGAGCCAATTGATCTACTTTCTCTGTCTCTCTGCCATTCTCAACCACATTATTGTATTCATATAAAATACTGCCTGAACAAAAAAAAAAAAAAAAAAAAAAAGAAAGAAAGAAAAGAAAGAAAAAGGGGGGGGAAAAAAGGAAAAATGTGGGCTCTCTGAGAGAAAGAGTAACGTTTCAGTTGTTCTGTTGTTGACAGTGAGTCAGCGTTATCAATCAGCCAAGCAGTGGGAGCCCAATTAACAGCATCAAACAGCTAATTACTATGAGCCGTGTGAGTCTGGTTACATTTCATGAGCTAGTTCTGGATCCGCAGTGTATAATACCAGCTCAAGTCTACGACATAATCTACTCAAAACAGACCAAAGCCACAAACAGAAATTTGCTTCCACTTTTTTTTGTTTTTTTTTTTGTTTTTTGTTTTTTTTTTATTCAACCTGAAAATTCACGTTAAGTCGGTAGATAAACAAGAACCACGGGCTACAACTATATGCTTCATCTTAGAATACGAAACTGTAATCAAAACACTGGGACTTGATATCGACTTAGTGTATAAAGACTACAAACAGAATGAATCAAGTCATTTCGGTATAGCAACGCAGAATATATGGACATAAACCTAACTATATGATACTAGAGTGATTCAGTTGTTGGCGTGTATATGTATGTGTATATGTTTTTTAATCGGAGTCCACGATACACTGAACAAGTTTGCAAGAAATTTGAGGGGAAAAAAAAGCCATCCTACCTCCATGTATAATACGGGCTTAGAATACAGTCAATGGCCATTGAAGAACTATTGACTGTTGAAGCACGGTGTTTATTTTAAATCAATGCCTGCAATACATGCGTGAATATACATATTGGTGCGTATGTGTGTATTGTTTGTGTCTGGATAAGAGTTGATAACGCTGCATATAACGCTTGCCTCGTTGACCTTCAGAGAAAAGGACCGACCTTCTCAGTGCTTGGCAGGCCACTTGTGAGAGGAAGAGGCTTGTTGACCAATCGCAATGCTCGAAAGAGATGAGAACCTTGGAGGCATTTGCACGGTCGCCCTGGCGACCGAAAGAAGCCAGGGGAACTTGATGGCACCAGTTCCTGTGAGGGCTGAGGGTTCTGGACAATGAAACAATTTGGCATCTACAACCAAGGACAGCACAAACACAGACACAGACACAGACACACACACACACACACACACACACACACTCTCGAATCGCAGGCGTGGCAATCAGAGGCAAAACTGCAAAATTAAAAGAAACACAGTATGCAAGGGATATTTTTGAAATGACCATATTTTCTAAATCACTCAGGCTGAACATTAAGTCAACATTACAAGGGCAGCAATCAAAGAAATGAGAGCTCTAACCTTTAGAATTTCACTGCCTGTTCTGCTGCTTGGCTTGGATTAATGTCAAATCCAGGTGGACTTTCTGATTGAGAGGTTTCCAAGAGCTCTCCTTTAACTGGCTATTCCAAGAAAAAGAAAAAGAAAAAAACAGAGGTACACCTATGTTTGCTCTCAAACCCACTCGTATTCCAGTACAACTATTGCAAATGTATTTTTACTGGAGAAAAAGCCTGCGTTAAAGTTCAGGAAACATATATCACAGATTGAAGACTTTTCTCTTTAAAGCACATAAGCACAATGTATTACTGGAACTGTATGGTCCTCCCTAGGCATCACAGGGACTGGGAGGAAGCGTGTTCATTTTAAAGGTTTATTCACAGTCAGTGACAACTAAAAGACTGACATTCCGATAAGTTGTGCACTGATATAAGGATGTGACTGAACACTCTGTAACCAACATGAGTGTTCAGCGTATTATACCATTTTTCTGTCCTATTCCTTTTCCATTTTCATGTGTCAGTGTGTATAACTTGTGGGTAAACAGTAATCAAGACCAAATGTAAGCCTACAATACATGACGTTATTACGACTAACAAAGGATACTATTAAAACCCCAAGAGAAGTGACACATTGACTCACTGATGTGTTTAAGGTGTAACTTCCTGGTCGGTCTTAACAATAGCAGAACGCATAGGAAACGGTGAACTTCAGTTTTATGTAATTTTCATGTCATGGAAGAACACAGCATTACCAATAAGTATGTGGCAGCTCACGCATAACATCAATGTTTCAGCCCCTTTTACATGACAGCGGCTCAAAATGGTTCGACGGTGCCTTCGCAAACGCGCGTTGGGCTAAAGTGCTTCCACGCTATACGTGTACAAACGTTCGTAAACAGCCGCAAGCAGCTCGATTCAAAGCTGCATTCACCGCGCGTCTGAGAGCGAGCGCAAACGGAGGAAAGGTGGACGTGAAAAGGTAATGCCGTCTCCTCAAGGACGGGAGCAGGTGCCAGAGGGGAAACCATTTCCTCTCCCGCCGCTGACAGATTCAATGACTCTTTCTCTCTCTCTCTCTCTCTCTCTCTCTCTCTCTAAAAAAAAAATGCTTTCAGGGATTTAGTGAGGCTCTCTGCTGACTTCACTCGATACAAGGGGACCTTCTTAAAAGCAGGTAAGAAATTAACGAAAGAGACTCTAAATCTACTCAATAATGGAAGAGCCCCACCAAAAACATTTTGAAATCACCCTGAAGTAGAAGAAGGTTTTAGCGTTTCTTTTTTTTTTTTTTTTAAATTAGGGAAAAGTAATGGTGGAGTGAGGGCACAGTTAAAATTGTGGAAAGTGAATGGACCACCATCACAGTCTACAGTCAGAATGCCTGTTTTTTTGCAGTTCGGTACTCAGCGGGTTATTTCCAGTTGAGATGAACACAGCATCAAATACATCTACAGTATTTCTCTCTTTCTCTTGCATACACACACATACACAATTCCTGAAGGCAGGTGTTTGCAGTAAGATGTGTGTGAAGAGGCTGTCAGATGACCACCTGAGCCAACTTGGCCCATACGGGGCCTGTGCCCATTCACCTGTCTTTACCCTGGCACTGCCAAGCTACCCCTGGGAGCTGGGCACACCAATCAGACTAACATAGCACTAACAACTACAACATAGCATCTGTTTCTGTTTGTGTGCGTGAGTAGCTATGAAAAGCATGCTTCAGTAAGGGAAACCAGAGCCAAGAGTAGTGCCAGCTGCTTCATTCACGATGAAATCTTTGGTTTGAACTGTAATCAAAGCATTTCACAAAAACAACACTCACACGCACGCACACACACACAAACACCCCCCCCCCCCCCACACACACACACCCTCATGAAATATTTACAATACACGACTATTTTCTGTCTTTTCCGATATGTTGTTTAGAGGGAATAACTCAATGGTGTTTACAATACATGAACATACAGCGATAATACGTCATTTAAATTGGAACTTGCAAAACTTGATTTTAATTTTAAGCGTAATTAGACATGCTAACACAAAAACGTACGCAATCACGCGACGTACGCACTCCAAGAATATGCCATCCTCTATCTCGACTTATTTTCTTAAATAACACAGTAAACACGCGTATACGCTGATAGTTTTCTGTCCGTCAGAGCTCTGTCTCTCGCATCTCTGTCTCTGCATCTTGACACAGTACACTGAGCCTAATCGCACATAATTGGGTGGGTGGGACAGGGGCTGGCCCAGGCTTTGTGTGCACAGGGCAAGTGGTCAAGTTAATGGGGCCCTTGTGCTGAACAGGGAACTCTCCCTCTCTGTGTTGGGCCAGAGGGAGGAGAGAACAGGGCCTTTTTCAAATCTCAAAAGAGAGAACCAGGCAACCCCCCCCCCCAACCCCCACCTTCACCGCTGCACCCCCTGCTCGGCGCTGACCGACCGAGCCCATTGGATTAGCAGGTTTTGTCTCCTCTGGAGCTGGGCTTTGTGCTGACGTGGTGATGGAGAGAAAGGGATGGGCACTAGAAGACCAGAGTCAAATATGTTTCATGTCAGCTGCATATATAGTTAATGAATAGCTTTCAGGCCACTGCATCCTGCTGAGGCCATTGTATCAAAAACTCTGTATTTTTTAATAAACTTTACAGTTTCTCCTGTTCTACATTCTGACAAGTCTTAGACTGTTAAAATGATGCAATATTAAGTGAATTAATTCAGGTCCAGAATGTGTTATTTAGACCGAATTGGAAACATTAATAATGAGACCTACATATTCAAAAGATGAAACCAGTAACAGGATGGGAGTGTTTTCATCACTGTTTCATACCTGCTTTTTGACATTTTTGGCAAAAAGAGGGAACTTGACCCCTAAATAACTTTATTTGGCATATTGCAAGTCAAACAAAACCCCACAGAATTCAGAGTGAAATTGTTCAACAGAAAATGGCTAAATTATTTGTGGAGAATGTTCTTTTGTTGAAGTCAGAAGGAGGAAAGCAGACCATCATGATTTGTAATGTTAAAGCACATTTTTTAACATGTCCCGGTGAGTCAAAATGTATGAAAATAAAACACAGACACAAACTAAACACTGACAGAAATAGGAATGTTATTTCCAAGTGATTTACAGTTGCTGATGTACTTAAATGTGATGATTTAGGAGTGACGTTTAATGAAACTGTAAGGTAATACAGGACTAAAATTGGACTTCCTGTGTTGACTCTGTTACACCTTATTTTAGCCAATATAGTTGATATTAGACATTAATTAAAAAAAAAAAGAAAAAAAAAAGAAAAAGAACAACAAAACAAAACTGAAAGGCACAATGCTACAACACAAAAAAAAAATCCATTTAAGCAGTTTATTCTGAGTCAGTGACCATATTTAAATAGGATTATAAGTACCTCTTCGAAGAAAAAAAAATGTTTTACTGCAAGAAAGTAGAGACATAAGCATTTCAAATAATGAGTTTAATCACAGTAATAAATACCACATTCTGGGTCTGTGTAAAACAATCATTTTAGAATTAATTGTGTTATGTATAGCATAAACATTGTCACAGTACAGAAGCACTGAGCCCAAAGGACAAAAATAGAGACCCAGCTGAGAGCTGAAAGAAACAAGGCCAGCTCAGCACTAATGAAGAACAGTGGGGAAGGCTTGAATGTGGAGACCAGACCTGGCTCAAAAATGTATTTCAGATAGGTCTGTTCTGGATGAAAGAAGTGTATGGAATCAGGCAAAACAATCTTAACGCACAGTCCACCTTGTTTTTGAAATAACGTGACTATGTGACTATGCGTTTTCCTAGGAACAGTCCAATATGTTTTTTTGAGGGGTTTTATATTTTACACTTTCCTTCCTTGTAGTTATACAGTTAAACGTGTTACGTTGCGTTTTGTGTCTGCCATGCGCTTTGAAATAGATTTGGCAATTAGTATTCAGATATCAAAGTTCATCCGTTGTGTCACAGATTTAAAAAAAAAGGTGACCGCAATCGGACCAAACTTCCTGTTCCCAATTCAAACGGGCAAGGTCTTTGCCGAACATGCGAGAATGTATGAGACGTAGCCACAGCTGTCTCCAGTTTCTGCAGGAGATAATTGTCTAGGTGACAAAGTAAATTCAGGACTCTGTACATTCAATTCATATTATGCAGCCTAAGAGTGATGAAGTGTGATTGGTCACTGGAACCATTAGCTGAGTCAGTCTTATATTATAACACCCAATTGTAGAAAGAATTCACAAAGGCAATAAAAACGATCTAATGCTGAGCATTTTAATTAACACCTCTGATATTACTTGAAGCTAACACTACTTACAGCAACTTCTGAACGCAACTTAGACTGTATTACTGATACATTCTTCACTGAATGGACTGACTCGGTAGCAAAGATAAGTCATAACACTCTCAGTTTCCCAAAAGATGGAAATCTGGAATGATTCGTCTGTCAAATCTGAGCACATACTCCAAACAGACTGTAATTTAGCAACTCTTTAGCAAAATGAACTTAACTAGCAGTTCTCCGTTAACAATCCAAAGTATTTACCCAGTCACTTAGACAATTATCCTCAGCAACAGTATTTTCTTTCTCTATGGATTCTGGCAGTTATTAGTCAGATAAAAAACAAAAATTGTGTTCAGTCAGATATCCGTTCAGTCTGATTGTATTTTTACACATATTTCAATTGACACCCTCTTCAGCGTGTAATAATGCCTACACGATGCTTACAAGATGTCGTCCGTTACCATTAGTGAAATGAACTTTTGCATTCTTGAAAATTTGGTGTAAAAGTTCAACACGCTTTGCTGAAGTGTGGATCATTAGTTCAGGCTTACGCAGTTAAGCACGCTTGTACACTGGTTGGTCAAAATACCGACGGCTTGCTTGGTACCAGTTTGTCACATGCAGGTACTTCTTATTAGAACATTTTTGGCAATGGAGCACAAATGTGGTGCAGCCAAAAACATTTTTCCATGCCAAGTCTGGGATGTCTCAGTGGCTTTGTTATATTCGGTTATAGTATTTTGAAGGATAATGATTTTATACTATGCATACAATGCATTAGAAGTTGTTTATCTTCCTATGAGGAATGAAAGCATGTATTCTGGTTCAAAATTAGATGAACGGACAGTTTTTTTTACACAGGGCTCTGAGGACATTCAATCCATGATCCAAGACTGCAGTTCCATGTAATTTGTATACGTCATACAGTACTATGGTCATACATATAATGAAAACAAATTATAGTCTGTTGTAGTTGTCAAATATATTATTATAATTATTATAATTAATGATAATAATAATAATAATATCTTCTACAATCTGCAACACCAATATTTCATGCTCTTATTTGATCCAGGTCTGGAAGTGGGGAACAGTGTTGAAGGTCTATCAGGGAACGGAGGCAGAATACCAGTATTATTCCATGATGAACAGTGAAAGCAGGTCACAGTGAGGCAAACATCATTCAGTACTGCTGCAACCTCCTTTGGTTTCAGGCTCAGCTTATGATTGTAGCCAGGGATCCATTCGACAGCATTTAGGCCCACGTTTCAGATGGCTGTGTTTTCACATAAAAAAAGGTCCACTTGATATAGAGTGAATACACTAAAATCATAATACACCTAGCAGTCAGATGCCACTCAACACAGACCGGTCTGTAAGCTCTTACATCTCACAGACTTAAAAAAAAAAAAAAAAAAAGCTGGAGTGTTTTTTTTTAATCAGTTCAAACAGACGCCTCAGACATAGAAGGTAAGCAGAGGTTCATTTTTTTTGTCTAATGATTCTACGTGCATGTTCAGTGCTCCCCCTGTGATAAGGGTTATGTCTGAGATCCTCTCGGTCCACGGAGGATGAGAGTGATGGCTTTAGCTTTTCAACATCGTTGTTGCACAGTAACAGGGTTCGCCTTTCTCTTCCACCGCCACCCCCCCCCCCCCTTCCCCAAAACCCACACCCCTGCCTCATGCTGTCTCACCCAACCCCTCCAACCCACCCTACCCCACCCACCCCCCCCCAACCCCAAACCTCACACCATGCTGTCACAACACACAAACGCCTTTGATAATATCACAAACTCATAGTGGTAAAAACTTTTGTCGTAATATGAGAGAGAGAGAAAAAAAAGAAAGAAACAGATTCGGTAAACTCTAAAACACACAGTGGTCAGGAGCCACAGTGATGTGTCTGGAGAGCCTAACAGGGGGGCTCTGCAGACGTTTGGGAACGGGGTGGACGACGGCGTCTACCCCTGACTCAGCGGGCCTGACTGGGCCTGTGGGAGAGAGTGAGGAGGAGGGGGTAATGGATGTTTTCATCGTACACCTCCTTGCCCTCTCTCTTCATCTGAAACAGAAAGAAAAGCAAAGCTGGCATCAGGTCAGAGCAATAGAGAGAAGATGAAACTCAGTATATGTGTTTGTAAATGTGTTCAGTCATGCGTTTGTCCATCTAATTTAAAAACCAATAACCACAACAACATACCAAGACATATTTTGTAAGTCAAGTTTTTTTTGTTTGTTTGTTTGTCTGTTTGTTCAGGCTTTTAAACTGAAGTACACACACAAACACAGTAGAACTGGTAATAGACTTCATGAAGATTCAACTTGTAAACTTTTCTTATGAGAACATCGCGAGAGGTATAACATTAGCATGTGACATTGTAACATGTAACAACATTAACATAAACATGAAGCCAATGTTCAGTTCAGAGTCGGACCGCGTTCAGGACCTGGGTGTAAAACACACCCAGAGCGGGCTTCTCGCACAGACCTGTGTGAGAAGCCCGCTCTGATACGCTCTGGGCTTGGCACTGGCGTATCAGAAAACCCAGCCCTGTCCCTGTCAGCTGGTTCTGTGCCAGTTCTGCACTACAACAACTCTGAAGAAAAACGTAGACTGAAACATGAAACTGGTTTATGTAAATAGGCCCCCTGCCAAACACCAGGCAAACTGGACACCCACAATTCCTGAAGTACTGAATGTTTAAACTGTAAGTGACGTAATGAGAAGAAAATAAAATATTAAAGAACTGGTGGGAGATGGGGAAATATTCTGTTGACGAGAGGGGTATTACTGTGGAACTACTGAAGTCTCAAACTTAGTTCTCAGCAAACAGCAAATGAGAAATCCATTATGTTACATTGAAGATAATTTCATATTAGTCTTATATGTTTTCAAAGGCAGCATGAGGTGATTTATACTGTGTTGAGATATGGTGTGACGTAGCAAATTGGACGTAAAAGAAGACAAAGGCGGGAGAGACGCATTGTAGCGTTCGAAAACCACACCAGGCCTCGCGTAGGTCACAGTCCCTGAGTTGAAACCAGCTAGCGTCAAACTTCAACTCTGCTGCCACCTTTGGGAAGGGCATTTTCAACAACCATAAACCCACAGTACACACAGCGCTCTGAGACACACACACACGCGCACACACACACACACACTCTCGGTCTGCTCCCTCCCTCCCTCACACACACACACACACACACACACACACACACACACACACACACACATGTATTCTCTCCTTCTCACAAACACACGGTCCCTCTCTCTGTGGCTTGAGGAGGACAGATAAATCCTCCTGCTGCGTGCCCTTGATGTGTGTTATCTCTCTCTCCACCCCTCCACTCAGCGGCCGGTGGTTGAACCCGCGACCCTGCCGTAATCAGGGCGGCCAGCCGGCCAGCGCTAAGCCCACTGCAGGGACCAACGCATTCTCATTTAAATCTCACACACACCCTCACACACAGACACAGATACACACACACACACACACAAAAAGAAAGAGAGAGAGCGAGAGAATATATCATGAGGAAGAGGGTAATACAAGTAGTGTGAGAGAAACATTAAGAGAGTGCTGTTGTAATGTACAGAGAGTCATGACAGAATAGCCTTGAGAGAGGAGGAGAGAGGGAGAGAGAGAGAGAGAGAGAGAGAAAAGAGAAAGAAGCGAAAGAAGAATACAGAGACAAGCTTGCAGAGGTGAAAAGTTTAACAAGCAAAGCTGTTCCTCCTGATCACAGGCTGCTAATCAGCTTCATGGGTGGCTGGATAAATCGGGTCTTACTTTTAATCGCGGCCGCTGCCAAGATGCAAGTCATTTATTTTATAGCCACTTTTCCTCCCCCCTCCTCCTCTTCGACTTCGCCCCCCCCCCTCTCTGCTCCTCCCTTACCCAGCTTTACCCCCCCCCCAAAAAAAAAGAAAAAAAGAAAAAAGAAAGAAAGAAAGAAAGAAAGAGTGGTTTGGGAGGGCAGGATGGGAGGGGGGAGGGGGGAGGTTAGAAAGCAGCTCCTGAGAAAAGCGAGGGAGGAACTGGACGTCTGGGGGCTCGCTCTGCGGGCCCAAGAAACGGATAGACGGGGGGGCGGGGGGGTGGGATGGATCGACAAGTGGAGTAGAGATAGGAGTAAACCCAGACACACAGGCAGCTGAAAGTGGGATGGAAGCAGAGGAGCTCAAGTAAAAATGTGTATGTATGTGTACAGGAGTGTGTGTGTGTGTGTGTGTGTGTGTGTACGAAAGAGAGAGAGAGAGAGAGTATGGGAAGAAGGGGTTTCGAAATTAAAATTCATGACTCTCTTCACAACCATTTGAGTAACAAGATTAAGACGGGCGGGCGGAAAATAGTGGCATTATCAGGCAGCTTGCAGTCCTCCAGCTGCTTGCTCTCTATTCCAGAACAGTGGGGATAAGAGGATAACATGCAGCCCCCTCACCACAGCCCCGCACCGCTGAGAGGGGCTCATCCCACCCCACCAGACGCTGGGGAGGAGGAGGAGGAGGAGGAAGAGGAGGAGGAGGTGGAGGAGGAGGAGGAGAAGAAGAAGAAGAAGAAGAAGAAGGAGAGGAAGGGGGGAGGAATGAGATTTGGAGGTCTAAGGAAGCGCCACAATCGCCAAGACCAGGATCAGAGACTGCCTGGGCTTCAGGGCTGTCAGATGTGTGTTTGTGTTTGTGTGTGTGTGTGTGTGTGTGTGTGTGTGGACAGTGTTATACCACAGTGGCATAACTATCACTGTCTGTTATGACAGCGTGGTCTCCTTGCCTATGATAGTGCTATTGTGCAAATATTCAAGGACTGAGAAGACCAGCGCCTATGCTGTGTACAGAATCATTTAAAATGAGTGTTTAGCAGCAAAGGGAAAGACAGTGTCAAAGCATTGGACGTCATGTCTTTGATATGAATAAAGCTTGATGATTCCTGTAAAAGCTACACTTTGATGCACCTGCACCTGCATGCACAGACATGCATGTGCACGCACACACATACACACACACACACACACACACACACACACACACACACACACACACACAAACACAGACACCGACACAGACACAGACACAGGGGGCAGTGTGTTCATCAGAAGATAAGAAAGAGGATTTAATCACTTTCAGATATGATGAGGCCACTTCAGTTTCCTTGGCTATCTAACACAGCTGTGAACCCTGCTCTCATAAACTGTGTGTGTGTGTGTGTGTGTGTGTGTGTGTGTCTGAGGGGTGGGAGTAAGGGTATATTAGCACGTATGAGCACTGCCCCCACTCACCTACACACACACACACACACACACAGACACACACAGACACACACACACACACAGACACACAGACACACACACACACACACACACACACACACACAAAAAGGCAGATGGAGTGAGACGCTTGACTCAACTCCTCTGGCCCCTCACTATTCCTATCATTATCCACACAGAGACACAGCTGGTGGTCCATCTCCGCTAGATCTCACCAGGCCTCAGGTACATCCAGTGCACCACATGAGGAGGTGACTGCACTAGTCACCTAAAGTGTGTCGTGTGGAGAGAGGGAGTGTATTTGAATTTTATATTAAATCCTTGATGAACAAAACAGACTGGTATGACATTCATATTTAGTATACAGAGTCAACACAGTTTTGATCCTCTTTTGTTGGTTTCTAAGGATAGTTCACCCTGGCTGCTTGAAAAACAAAGACAAAATGAAATGATGACACATTCAGATGGTGGGCAGAACAACAAAAACGTCAGACAATACATGAATATTTGGTGATGAATATGGAGTTGGGTGACTTTTGCTTTGAGACAACAGCCTAAGTTCTTGTTGAAATGTTGTTATAGAAGTTCTGTATCGAGTGGAACTACATATGGGAGCATCTCAAAGACTCAATGACAATGAATCAGGCCATATCATTTTTCCCATTGTTCAAAGATTGAAGTTTTGTGCTTATTAGAGCAAGTTTTGTGTTTATTATAGATTTCTGTGCATTGGTCATGGTTACACGAGGTTTCCCAACAATAGCCCTACTATAAATACAAGCTCTGTGAAGCTCAAAACTCAAGTTTTTATTCAGGCCACATAACAGAGTGCCCCTCTGTCTTTGTCTGTGAGATTTGTCTGTGAGATTTGTCTGTGAGATTTTCTTACATATCTCATGTTGCCTTACAAACCAACATACTAAAGGGTGGATTATCAGACCCCTTCAGCTAATGTTGTACTTTGTCTTTAACTTAATATGACTCAAATGCATAGTTGTCTTTTGTAATGGTGATTCAATTACTTCAAAAGTTGAGGTCCATTTCCCATGTCAAGTTTTGAGAGATATTCATTACAACAATTTCCCACCACACATTTGTGAAGATACACAAGGAAGGTCAGACTTAACAGGAAAAAAAGTTAGACTTAAAGAGTTTCTGGGTTGCTCAATGAGAGATGATAATGAACAGGATTAGCTACCTGACACCTGGTATCTGGTGTTACAAGTGAATCAGGAACACAAACACACACTCACACACTTAACATGCCTGGGTGCAGGCAGCTGACGGGTTGAAACTCTACCCAGTCCAGTCTTATCTTGACAAACAAAGTTAAACATGTTGTTATTGTTTGCTGTGTCAGACTGCAGATGTAAATGTAGCTGCTACTTCAGAGTTCTCTATAGCCAGTCTCATACCTGTCTTCATTTTTTAAAAGACACTGTTTATTTCTCTATTACTCACAGTACCTCATTCACTCACTCAAACGTGACAATTTTAACATCCAAACATTCTTCCCAGTCGATACGACAATTATTAAGGGCTAAGTGTCCCACAACACTGTGATTTAGTAGAAAGCCAATCGGTCTCTTATTACCATACACTGTATAATATGAGGAAGGACTCACTTTGGGCATTCTTTCTTTCTCCTTCTTCTCAAGGCCTACATAGGCACACCTGCCTCCCTTTTTCTTTCTCAATTTGATAGCTTTTAACTTAGAATCACCTTTTGTGGTAGCCACGGAGACTGGTTGGCATGGTAAGCGTCTGTGTTGGGTGGCCCCCAGATGCTAGCGGAATGGCCACTCAAAGCCCCTGATGCTGAGGGAATAAAGCCCAAAATCACTCAGCGGCAGGGTCCTGCTGACAGGGCTACTTTCCTCAGGCAAATACAGAGCCACCCCTGACAGGCCCACCAGGCCTAATGGGTCCTCACAGCGTCCAGTCCAGCCCAAAATGCCAGCCGTAGCCGCCTTGTCAATCCCTGTTAACCAGCTGGAGACCGGGGCTCTGGTCAGTCCCTTCCCTTTTTCCGCCATAAGGCAAAGCAACAGTGGCAGTACCCACCTCTTGTTTTTCTCAATGTTGCAGCTTCCATTAACAACACTGAACCTGGCACCTGACAACATTGCTTTTTTTTTTTTCCTCCCCCAGTCTTCGTATATGAAATAGCCACTTTCGCTCACCTTCAGGTGGAGGTCCCACACATGCTGGTCGTAGTTCTCATAACGACACACACACAATCCTGCTCCCTCCGCCATTTCACAGAACTCCGCTAATGTGTTTCCTCTTGTGGGAGCGAACACCAACGCCGTGCCCTGCAGAAATAATCAGAAACACTTCTCTTTAGATTGTATATTTTAACTGAGGCCAATACAATTTCAATTAAGGGAAATTAATTTATATTCAAATCAATGTAAATTAGACCTAATAATTTTTCTGAATACGTTTCAGCTATTACAATGGTTCTAAGAATAATATGTTCACCGTGTAAAACCCCCCAAAAAATAACTAAATAAATTAATGGGAGAAAAAAAATTTAAATGGAACAAAAAAAAAAAAAAAAAGGCAGTCCCGGTAAATCTTTGCCAGCAATCACACATTTTGTCTAAAATGCTCCCACGACAATTTTGACCTGTCACGGGTAGAGGAGAACGATGAGAAAACACAAATTCAGTCATTTGAATTACTGTAACATACATATGTGAAGAAAAGGGAGGCAACCAAAGTGAGACTGGAGAAAACGCTAGAAATGATCACAGATAAGCTTTATGGAAGTACCGGATGTACATGCTCCAATGAATACAGTCAGAGGAAAAAGCAAGATGTATGTGAATATCTATCTAAAGTTAAGGACTAAAGTAAAGTACAAACATTTTAAGTACAGCGATACTACCGCCCAAAATTACTTTTGACAAAATAATAACAAACACGTGTTAAATAATAAAAATAATGTTAAAACGTTCATCTCTTCTGAAGTTGACAGGCAGCAGCTATAAACTGAAAAGCAACAAACAGGGAGAACAGAGTATAATCTTACAATGGTAATTACAGAACGTGATTTTCTAAAAGAAAAAAAGAAGAAAACATTTAGTTTAACCCTTGTTCTTTTTAAAAAAATAAAATTGACCAAATCGACATGACAGTGCCTGAGAGTCATAAAAAAAAAATGAAAATTAAACAAAACTGAATAGTTTTGAATCGTTTCCCCAAGTGTGAATAGCTCAAGTCATTTCTGTTAAGAGCGCCTGTGTGTAGATGTGATTTGAGCGTTGTGGGAGAGACAAAGTGGGCCGAGTGTTTTTGTAAGCAGATTATGTAAGCGTGTGTATGTGTATCGGAGGAAAAAACTCGAACAGTGACATCAAAATCACTGCCATCCTAAAAAAAAAAAAAAAAAAAAAAAGAAAAAAAAAAAAAAAGCTTTTGAGGTCAGCATGCGTGTTGGTGATTGTATGCTGATCTTCTGAACAAAAAACAACAAACGAATGTCATAAATGAGTAGATTAGTTTTCATAAAGCCCAGTGACAGTTAAGCCATCTGCTCTTCCGCTGTCATTAGCCACAAACTGGCACAATGGTCCACACAATTAAAATCGTTACTCCGTGCCTGTCGGTCAAATCTGATCGCCTCGTTTCCCTGTTACGCTATCTCGCGTTCCTCGCAATGCGCGTGAATCATGTTATCCCAAATACTTTAGCATCCAAGCTAAAATGACAGTGAAATATTTAATGATAGTCCAGAGCCGTAACCCTTTATACCACCACTTGTGACACCTTTAAAAACGGTTTCAGAGCATCATAAAGTGTACAGCGAAATCCGGTTCTAGTTGAGCTCAAGCAGTTGTAACGATTAATCTGGTACTGTAAGAATATAGTCCACTATACTGTAACCAGACTGCCATTAAGAAGCATATGAACAGAAAATACTAGTGGTACTAGCAGTATCTGCAAAAACACTACCTACAAATGGTGTTTCGCTGAAGGAGGCGCTCCTCTGTATCTGTCTCAAGTCTTTACCAGTACAAAAAAAAAAAAAAGCAGACGAGTTTCAAAGCCATCTCTAAGTGAGTGGTCGTTTGCATCATTGCATTCTATTTGATTTCTCCCAGGTATTATATTAGATAATAAACAAAAAGATTAAAGCTCACCTAATCCAATCAATGACTGGAAACGCATCCCCACCCTTTATAGATCAACAGGCCCAGCCAGACCATCCGCACTAAGAGGATTACCCACAGGTTCAAAGTTTCTTTGAAATCCTTCGGCGTTAAATATTATTTCATATTTTTTGATCACATTATTGTTTTAATTAAATGGGAAAGCAAGCACAAACAAAACAAAACAAAACAAACAACAACATGACAAAAAAAAAAAGCAGAATAACAGACAGAACAGATGTTTCATATCACTATAAAAAGACAGTCACACGAACACAGAACCATACTATTCAACAAACTCTGTGTGTGTGTGTGTGTGTGTGCGTGTGTGTCAAAGTGCACCTATGAGTATGAATGACTGGATGACCCACTTTACAGTACCCAATTAAATTCATCAGGTAAAACAATTGCTTAATCCAGTCCGTCTGGTTGGTATATTTAGTGAATATTACAGTTGTGACCTGAATAAAAAAAAAAATGAAAACTTTTTTTTCCTCTCTATTGTTTCTGGGGAAAAAAACAATCAGACAATTTTCTGTAAATCACTGAAATGATTTTGTTTACACAGGCACTTAAAGACATAAAATGACTGTCACCTAAGGTAACGTGTCTGAGAACAAGACTAAATACTGAAATAACAGTCAAGTTCAGTGGTGCTTAAAGACAGGCCCATTTTCTGAAATGATTCATGATTGGTTTCATTGTCCTGACTGTACGAGGTTTTCATGGTTAAGTGGACCTGCAGGAAGTTTTAAGATGGTTAAAAATATACTGTATATTGAAATGTAACAAACATAAGGCATATGAAGAAAAATTTACAGAAACTAAAAGGAAGCAGAGGAGTGTATATCATACAATGATTCATGTACATGGAAGATGTGAGAATCTTGTAACCTTATATCTAACACAGACTAATATATTTATGTGCCCATGAGCAAACACACTAACAAGTACACTTATACACATACACAAAAGGACGCGTGCACACGCATGCATGCATGCACACACAGGCATGCATGCACGCACACAGGCACGCACGCACATGCATGCGTGCTTATGCACACAAGCTTATGTATGTACGCTTATGCACGCACGCACGCACGCACGCACATGCACAAACACACACACACACGCACACACACACACACACACACACACACACACACAGTAGAATTCTGCATTCTGCTTTTTATATTAAGACATCCTCTTTCAAGGCTCACACTTGACAAAAAAAAACCTTAGAGATAAATACAAATCTCTGTCTATCTTTTGAAGCTTTTCCATTTACTGTGCCACTTGCTACGCAGGGTCTTATCACAGGGCAAAATATGAGAAGTTCTCAGCTTTATGATTACTGTGGTATTAAATAGATGAGAAGACCCAATTCAAGTTGTGTATAATAAGTATTAAAGTATTACATGATATTAATCCCGCCATTCCATTACTCTCTCAATCACTGTGTGCCGACTAATTAAACAGAGTCCAGAGCCTCAAATACACACACACACACACACACACACACACACGCACACTTACACTGGGCCGCAGTAATCTTCTTATTGCATCAGCAAGGCTGGCTCTGTACTGGTCAAGGAACAGACTGGAAGCAGAGACATACAGGGAGAGAGAGAGAAAGGAGAGAGAGAGAGAGAGAGAGAGAGAGAGGAGAGAGAGAGAGAGGGAAAAAGATTAGAATACATTCCAATGATAGAGCTTGAAGATAAAGCAGCAGGCTGTTTATTTTCTTTTGTTGACAAATAAATCCATAAACACAAGGAAAACAAGTTACAAAAAAAATTCTTTGTAAAATTCTTTTTCTTTTTAATATACAATAGTCAATTTTCTCTTGCCTGTTTTCAGTAGTTTGTCAATAATCAAAATAAAGGCAAAATGCAAAGCAAATTAAATATGTGAATGAGAGTATGCAGCTCTGTACCATACCCACACACAAGCGCATGAAAAACATTACAAAGCATGTTCCAGAAAAACATGCATATGCACACCTACACAAAAACCTGTCCTTGAGAATATAATCTTTTATAATTAATGTACAAGTGAAAAATATCTTGTGATTGAGGGACTGTCACTTTAGAAATATCACACATTTTTTTTAAAGACAATCAATTAGACACTTCAATGCCCACAAACCAAAATTATGATTTAGGTAATCAAGTACAGGATGTACAAAAAAGAAAACTATAACTGTACATTTTGTTCAACTAATCAGGTCTGTCATAATAATGTGTGTATCCACTGCATGGTTCATAGCAATATTTTGTTTTTGTATGTGTGTAATTGTGTGTGAGCAGAACTCTCTCTCTCTCTCTGTGGTGTGTGTGTGTGAGTGGGTGTGTGTGTGTGTGTGTGTGCATGTGTATCTGTCTGTCTGTCTCACTGGCCATGTTTCTACAGAGGAACGTGAAGTAACTGAGAAGGAGAAGAGACAATGCTAGAGCACACGATTCATTTTTCTGTGTGATAATACCTCAAGGAGCGCACACACACACACACAAACACACCATGGCCTCTACACCCGATTCAAACAAAACCTGCCCGAATAAATATTTCATTAACAGCACTGTGAAACGGTTTGTGTCAAAAGCAACATAGCAATGCACCTCTATTACATAGAGAAAAAATAATTCTTTATATTTTCTATATCTATGTCTACTGTTAGTTTCTTGACGAAGAGCGATTGAAAAAACTGTGAAGAGTAAAGAAGTGCTGTGTACACAAAATATTTAAAATATAATCCAACTTGCATCTAAAACATTTGTTTCGCAATTTCTCAATTTGAAAATGGGTCCCTGCTTAGTATGTTCAGTCCACGGGCGGGTCTTTTGTGTCACACATGGAATACCACCTCCGCTTACAGAATCAAACTTTTTACAATGAAAACAAAACAGTCTGCCTCTTAAGCTCGCTGATGAAATGTTTCCATTCTCTTTTGCTACGGAGCAGAGATGTGAGCTGGAGACTAGTCGATAAGTTTAATTTAGAGCTGATCTCACTGTACACACACGGCGGTCAAGAACCGCGGCCCCCCGAGTCGGTTTCATTAGCTGCTGAGCCGGCGGCCATGGCTTTTGGGAGGAGAGGGTCAAAGCTGGACAATAAAGGTGAAGTTCAGGGTGAGGGTTAGTTGGGGAGACCCCCTCCCCCCCTTCTTCTTCTCTGCCATTCTGATCACCATGGATGGAACAACCCCCCCCCCCCCCCCAGCCTGTTACGTCTGAGCTACTTCCTCCACCACTTCCTGCATCACCCCATGTGTCAGCTGATACTTAACTACTAACTCTATTCTATATTATATTAATCTAGCCAAACATGACACAGAAACAGTGCCTATTAAAGACCCAAAGCCTTCAATAAAAGTAAATCTTTATCGCTTTAACAGTAGAATTGGTCACTGGCAAGAAGTAAACTGCATTTCTGTAGTTACATTTTTTGAATGCAAGTGAACAGGCGTCATGAAAGGCTATGATTTTGACATGTTAAAATAAATGAACAGAACAAAAATCTTCCCGCATCTCCCCCGCAAGGGAGCTGTTTATCAAGCCTCCTGTGTCATGAGTGGTCCTGTCACAGGCCACACACAAACACCACAAGGGTAAACAGGCCATTTAAACCTCTATGAATAGCCATGGGGTAGTACATTACAAAAGTATACTAATCCAGACCTCCTTATGTAGTCTCCTCCCTCTTTATCCCTAAAGCACAAAATAGGATGAGGAGGCCAGAACACCAACAAACCACAAAAGAGGGCAAAATTCTGGAAAGAACTGAGAAATGGACTTTTCCTGCTAGAGCCTGACCTAGGCCCTCTTTAATCTGGAGATGGTTGCAGCCAGATTATGGCAAACATAATCTGGGTGGAGTTGCTAGGGGTGGACTGCCATCCTGACCCCACTTCAACACTTAATCTGACCTAATCCAACCAGTATTAACTTCATCCCTGCAATGAAACCTGAAGGATCCACTGGAAGAGTGGACGAGGTGGGCATTTACTAAATTACTCGTCGAAATCATATGGTGTTGTTTAGCAGCTTACCCTAATCAGATGATTGACATTACCGACGATTAGGGAATAAACCCTTCCCCTTTTGGAAGTGTTTTTAAGGCTGGCCACATTGCTTTGCCTTTCCCCATTTATTGTATGTTCGCTAATTCGACTATATCTGCTGCACATGGAAAGCTTTCTGTGAAATGAAAAGGATTTGGAGAGATCTAAACCCCTCACCCTCCGAAACACACACACACACACACACACACACATACTGCACACACACTGCACATAGTTTTACCAGCGCTACAGAGCAGGGTCAACTTTCACTACAAACAACAACGGATATCGGAGAATAAAAAAGCGAAAGTCTGAGTGCATGTGAATGAGAATTTACTGAATGCTAATTAATTACAATAAACCACACACTCAAACACACACACACACACACACACACAACCGCAAACACACACACACAACAAGGGGCTTTATCTTGGTGCCCACACACAGGCAGCTTAGAAAAGGCAGACATGCCAGACAGTATCCCAGCCAAGGCGCCCGTTTCTCGCTGTAGCGAGGTCTCTGCAGGAATTCCACATCAGACCAGCGCCACTGCCAAGTTTAAGTCAGCTTAGCTCAGCTCTGTGGTAGCATACTCTAGACTGGGAAATTCACAATTAACGCCGTGTGTGTCTGGAGCTACCAAAGAGGGACAAGGAATCTGTGGGTTTCACTGTAGATACTTCGGGGGAATAGGAGGAGAAAAGAAAAGTAGCGAAATGCTTAAGTTATGTGCCTTAATACTGTTTCTGGTGACGGCAGATGACTCTCTGAGTGTATGTAAGAGGTATAGAGTGTGTTAAAAAAAAAAAAACAGCTATAGAGCAATTAATAAATGCTGTCCGTGCCTCTGGTCCCTGCTGACGTAAATGGAGACTTTTAGTCGTGACGGCTAATTAAATATTGCAGATTTGCGACTAAATCGGTCTCGCTCAACCGTGCATCTGTGTAGTTCCATGAGATCCCGCGGATTTCAGCTCGTGTGTTTAATATGATGATTCCATGTCTCTTCCACAGGAAGGTGTTGTACGCAAACCTGAATATGTCCGCAGGCCTCTGGAACAAAGAAAAAACAGATGCTAAATTGTGCAGCTAGGCAGCTGACGGTCAGGTGCCCTGACTGACCCTGAATACAGGGTGACTTCAGAAATGTGTTCTGTTTCCACTCTTCTTCTCCGACGACACATACAGTGACCCAGATGCGAAACCTCTGCCAGTGATTCCACTTCTTATCGGGCCGATCTCAAAAAGCAACAAGGTGCCATATCTGAGAGGGCTGGTCTGATTGGCAGCTCGGTGTATCCTCGGTAACCCGGAGCCGAACGCTTTGAAAACAGTCAAGATGGTTGTAGGTTTCAGAGATCGTCACACTCCTTCTAAGCCTTTGGACACTCTCAGCTGGGTAGAACCACCTAGAATCCTTGGTACCACCCACTGAACTAAACAGAAAACATTACTTCACTATCAATGAAACTAAACAACGAATTTTCCTCTTATGTCAACTTAAAAAGCTCTGACTGTCTAAATCAGGGCTAGACTTACTCATCAAGGCTATCGTTGAGAGCAAATTCACATTCCCCATAGAGACCTGCAATGCAGTCGTCCACTCAAAAAACAAGTTAACACAGAGGTCTGCAGACTCCACATAAACTACTTTGAAACTGGGCCTGAAACCGTACTAAATCTAGGATTTCGAGGTTTTGTGTGAAACCATGTAGCTGTGAGTTATCTTTAAGCTGGAATACCACCTCCGCTTACAGAATCAAGATGGTTGTTTTCGAGACAACAAGACACAAGTATTTAAAAAAAAAAGAGAGGAGTGAACTTAGCTGTGTCACAGTTTCTTCCTCTGTTTCTCTCTCTCTCTCTCTCTCTCTCTCCCTCAGTGTAAGTGTGCCTGTGATATTCCTCCTGCATTTCTAGGCGCTTGTCTGAAAGACTATAATTAATTGAAGGAGAAGTGTGGCTGTTGACCTTTTCGCAGGTGATCATCGGCACGGTGATGCTCGTTAATCGCTGAGCGATCACTCTCCCGGCGCCGACAATTACCAGCCAGTCGCCGGTGAGAGCGACGGGGGGATGGCCACTGCGGTGTGAGTCATCCTCACAGATGCACACACACACACACACACACGCACGCACATCCACACACATTCACACACGCACACACATATATATTATCTGTCTTTCTCTGTCTCTCTCTCACACACACACACACACACACACACAAAAGAGAGAGAGAGAGCGTGCGGGAGAGAGTGACGGTATCCCCTTATTACACACAAATCAGCTTCACGCTGATCCTCCACTGCTCATTTCACCTGCATATTAGTTGGCATTTGTCTGACATTAGAAATAATAACAGCCTATGCTGAGCTTTAGTGATCACTAGAGTACATGCAGGTATCGTATATAGACTCTACACCCGGTAGCTCCGATTGTTCTCCCTTTTTTTTTGTATATTTTACATAACGTACGGGTTGTAACATATTTACTACAATGTAATACACCACGAAGAACCATCCGAAAGTTCAGATAAGTTCGGCTAACTCCTAGGAAAAAAAGACAAACAAATTTTGAAAGTGACGCAGTGGAAAGAATTTAAAAAAAAAAAAAAAAACAACCAATATTTTTCCTTCTTGTTTTTTTTTTTTTTTGTCACAAGCGTTATTGTTGTAACATTAGAAACTGAATGGGGACGGATCGAAATAGAGCGAACGTACTTCTCGTTTTCACGGCGAAGAAAAGCACAGAATACGCAGCCGTATTCAATAGTCATGATCCACATTTACTTCAACTGCACTCTTTGTACTTCATCAATTGGCACACAAATTCAGATTCCACTCGTCCTCATGTATTCTGTTAATAACAGTCAGCTACTCTTACCTGCGCCAAAACCAACTGTCGTGTACTACAAAAATGAAGAGACTCTCTGGACTTAACGAAAACACACGCCATCATCAAGGAGCCTATTTCACAGCAAGCATGGGTTCAACATCCGTGAGTTTTCACCCCTCAGTGTCCTTGATGCCGCTTGCTAAATCCTAGAAACTAATCAATGATTCGAGCTAATGGTATAAAATCGTGAAACTTGATTGCAAGGTATGTTTAAGGTCTAGTTCAGTAGCATAACCTCTGTATCTTTCCAGGGTCAAACGTTCCAATAAAGACAGTAGATGCGGGTGCATAAAACATGTTCGTTTGACTCGCTGGAATGCTAACGGCTAACTGGTTCCATTAGCGATAACAACCAGAATTTCTTTACCGTCACGCTCTGAATTTGGTTAACTCTTTAATATCCATTGATGATCAGCTGTTTCATATTTCAGATCATCACGATGGCTTCAGCCCCTGTTGTGGAGTTATGTAAGGGCCACGATAAGGTTTCCATCTACCAATCTCATAAAGAAATCATGGAGAATAAGATTTGGACCCTGAGAGCATATTAAGGTGTTGTGGATCATGTTTATAGTTCACAAAATTGAAATAAGGAAAAAAGATGTTAACTGCCAACTCTCTACTAAGATTCTATAGAGTGTATTTGATGTTCTGTTAGTGCTGGATAAGGCAGAGTATAGAAAAGCATCTCACTTTTACATTTCTCCAAAATGGGTCTCGCAAAAACAAAGGTCACAAGGTTTTGTATCTTGGATTTTGTGCTGACGTCGCCTAATTTTATCCATTTCCTCTGGACTGACTTAATCAAAGCTGTATTACACAGTGAGGAAAAATTGCCTAAACTCAAGACAATGATTTCAAAAAGACTCAAAAAGCAGTCGTCGCAATATACACACACACACACATGCATACACACACAAAAAAAGTAATTAAAATGTACATCCCCTACATGGCCTGAAGAACAAGGAAAAAAAAAAACTTGTCTACAAAGACACGATTTCCCGATCGGCGCCGAGATCTACAGTAAGTTAAGGAGCTAGCTAATTGAAATGTTTGTGTTGCTGCGCATTGTCTCCCTCGCTCTCTCTCTCTCTCTCTCTCTTTCTCTCACTCTCTCTCTCGCTCTTTCTCTTCATCCCTTTCCATCCCTCTCTCGCTTTCTCTGTCCTCGCCCAGGCATAATTATTTGCAATTTGCCTAAGACATCCATTTGCTGGGACGCCAAGCATGAAAAAGAGGCAATTTCTGAAAAATGGAAATGCCTGGTGGAGTTAGCCTGGGGGAAATAATTTGGTGGCAGCCATGGTCTGATGGGAGCCATCTGATAAGCGTCACGGGTGGAGGAATATTAATGTAACATCAGCAAGCTAGTGAGGTGTATGCTCTCAGTGTGGCTATAGAGTCTGAATGGCCTGAGATGCCGGTTTTGAGGGACTATTGATGTTTGACAAACATCGGTTTAAAAACGTGATGAGGTGTGGGAGAGAGTGAATCCATCCTTATGCTGTTTGACAGAGTAGAGAGAGAGAAAGAGAGCGTTAGTTGATGTAAGACAAGTGCTCCGGATCTTTGCCCTCTGAATTCAGTGCTCCAGGTTTTTTTACGCTCTGAATTCAGTGAAGTACGGTAGTTTTTTTTTTTGTTTTTTTTTTACTCTCTGAATTTAGCGCTACGGGTCTTGACCCTCTGAATTCAGTGCTGTAAGATTTCACAGTCTGAAATCAATGCACCGGTGTTTTACTCTCTGAATTCAGTCCAGTAGTTTTTTCATTCTCTGAATTGAGTGTCCCAGTTTCCACTCTCCAAATTCAGCGCTCCATATCTTTACACCCTTATTTCAAGGCTACTGGATATTTGCTTTAAATACTTGAGGTAAATACATTGGTGGGAAGAGTCCATTCAAATTCAAAAGTCATTCAGAGAGCAGCTGGTTCAGTATCAGGTTCAGGTTTGTGGTGCTACACATTATAAGCGATGCTGCTACTGGCTCATGCAAAACTGACTCTAGACAGGATTAACTGGACAGTAGACAGTGAAGACCACCTACCAGTCAGCGCACACTACGACGTCAAAATGGCCCTCCAGTGATGAGACATCTGCCTCGTTGTCCCATCTCACAACCCTGAGGGATGGAAACAGCGTTAAAGAACGGCGTGTGTGCGTGTACATTTTCTCTTGTCCTAATTCGGATGCCTCACTATAACCGAGGGCATCCAGTCACATAATTCAACAGATCCTCTGTGTCAATATGTTCCTCTGCGCAAGTCAGTCATGAGACAGTGTCTGGATTACAGATGTTTATAACACGCACACACATACTTGCATATCTATCTACCTATATATATATATATATATATAGAGAGAGAGAGAGTGACATACATACATATATATCTATCTATATATAGATATTGTTACAGATATAGATATAGATACAGATATAGATATAGACATAGACATAGACATAGATATAGACATAGATATAGACATAGATACAGATATAGATATAGATATAGATACAGATACAGATATAGATACAGATATAGATATAGACATAGATATAGATATAGATGTAGATATATACATCTGGATGGGGTGGGGAGAAAGCTCCTCTTTGGAGTCTGTGTCACCTATTCATCCCAACCAGCTACTGTAACCCTGCCCACTACTATAAGGCTTGTCCAGCGCTGGGACCAGACGCTTGCATGCTTGATTTTTTTTTTTTTTTTAATTCTCTTTCTCTCTTCTCTTTTCCTCTCGTCTCCTTAAGTGCGAGGGGCCGGTTTTCGGGCGGACGCATCTGATTATTAATTAGCCATTATTAACAGTCAGTAAACAAAAATTATGTCTTGTGGAAATACAATCTCTTCTCTCGGCAGGGGGGCAGCGACGCTTATTCAGTGACTTGAGAAAGCGAATCCCCCCCCCCCCCCCCTCCCTCGTCCAATCACGATCGACCTTCACCCCACTCAAACCGCGCGCTCTGACAGGAAGCTTAATCTCTAAAGAAAACAATCAAAGTAATGCAGGCTAATTATACGTTTACTTTTTCACTTGATCAGTGCAGTGTAAATACACAGGGAAGAGGGAAGTGTGTGAATCGAACAGGAGAGAGGAGGAGGTAGAGGAGGAGGAGGAGGAGGAGGAGGAGAAGGTGGGGGGGGGGGGGGGGGGCGGGGGGGAGGAAAGGGAGTAGTTAGATCACTGAGCGACAAAATTACTTTTCGGGTGATAATGTGTTACCTATCGCCACAGATGAGCTGTGTTTTTTTGGGGAGAACGCAGGAGGTAAGAGTGTGTGTGTTTTCTGGATGAGAGCTTTCAATCATTGAAAGAGGCTCATCAGTTTGCCTCAATGAATCTCTATGCACATCAACTCCGGCTCTCAATCATAGCTGGTGATACCTGCTTACTGGGACAACTGGATTTAGGGGTCAGTGTTCAGGAGTGCAACCCCATTCCTGCCTGACTGCCTGACACACAAAGGGTTAAACCAGTGCACATCCAATCACAGCTCTCCTTAGGTCGCATTAAAACTGCAATTATGTGTAGGGAATTACATAAGCATGCATTACACTGCGCAAAGTATTCATTAAAGCACAGGCAGTCAGAACATAGGTTAAATTACGCCGCCAAAAAAAAAAAAAAAAAAAGAATTTCAATGGCCTTAAAAAGACAAAAACGTGGTCGTATTCAGTGTCTTTGTTACATTGGTACTTATGAGAGCATCATTACGATCTTTGCTGAAATGACGGAACATAAAGGTGGGGTGAGATGAAACCAGGAAAACTCACCTGCTGGTAACACTGGTGGAGGCAAAGATTCCATGCTGTCTGTTTCGCTCGATGACGCCGCGAACATCTGTCACTCAGGTCAAAGAAAATTAGCAAGCTACACCATCATACATGTTCAACCATTCATATGTTGATTTTACCTGAATTCAGAAAAATTCACGGGGACTGAATATTAATAATGATGAGTTCTGCTGAGCAAGTGAACATAATGCTTATATGGAAAAAAAACAAACAAACAAACAAACATGTTTTTGGGGTATAAGTGTCTTCCTAAAGTAGCTACACATGTTCAAACAATCACAAAAAGTGTTTAATCAATTCACAGGATCTAAATTACAGACCGGTCAAAGGCGGAATCTGACTCCGGGTGTACTCTGCATAATTAACAAAGCAACTACCGAAAAGATCAGATTACGCTATAAATGTCAGTCTAAATCAAGCTGAGAACACATAAACAGCCCGGTACACGCAGGTAAAAATAGATTCCTGTGACTAAACGTCTGAAACTCCTGATCCTGATTAATCACGTACACCTGAGGGTGAAGCGGCGTGTTGATCCGACTCTCACGCTCACTGAAGAACAGGAATAAAGATCCCGCAAGTCCCATAGGAGGGTACGAGTGTTTACACAATGAATTCAGATTAGATTCAAGTTAGATTTTCAGACTGATGTTGGGAGGTGAAAACTCTAGCTGCTCACTAGATGAGGAACGAAGCTTGACAGATTGAGTTATTTTCTGTTAATAAACAGCGTTCGTGAAACATGCAACAAAATGCTTACAGATGACTTTAAAAAAAGTCTTCCAATTCAGTGAGTACCAGAGTCGTTTAAGATAGAATGGGTTAAATTTTAAAACAACATTCTGCGTTGAGAACTGTTCGTGAAATGACAGACAAAAAAGGAAACCGTCTCGTTTAAACATTAA
>NC_044498.1:45976035-46021035 GCF_902362185.1 Chanos chanos | reverse complement strand
GTGTGTATGTTTCACAGCTTACCATAAGCCCAGCAAGACAGGTCATTCCTCCTCCCAGCTCACACACTGAGGAACCTCTATGAGAGATGAGACACACACACACACATAGAGAGAGAGAGAGAGAGAGAGAGAGAGAGAGAGAGACTTAGTGTCATTGGTGATAGGTAGCAGCTAAAACACTATTGTCATTAGGCAGATATAAGAGGCATTTAGAAGGAGAGCGAGGCAGAGTGGTGTGTCTTGTTTGATAGGCGACTGAAAGCTAGTGCTCTGCATGTCTGTTGTGCTTCTACAATAACTCTAATTAACTGGCCATACCTAGCCACAGTGGGGGGATATCATTGATTGGTATGCTATTCCAGTGGGTTTCCATTGATTTCACCCTCCCTCCCTCTCTCTCTCTTTCTCTCTCTCCCTCCCTCTTTCTCTCCGTCTCTCTCTCTCTCTGTGAGTCACTGTCTTTACAAAAAAGAGTAACATTGTCCTTCTTCCAGCTTTCCAGCTGGAAGTGTAGATTTGTGGCAGAGCAGGAAAATTAACTTAATTAGTGTTATGGGGATCCCTACAGTGAAGATTTCATTGTGTGTGTATCAGACTTGAATGGAGGAAGCATAAAAATGCAGCAATACACACTCATACACAGACACACACACACACACAGACGGGCAAAGACTCGTTCACACATACTGTACAATATGCTTTAATATCACTAGGTCAAATAAGAGCGCATACGTAAACACACAGTCACATATACAAAAGTGACAGCAAACAGACAACAGCAAATGTCACACACACACACACACGCACACACACACACACACACACACACACACACACGCACAGGAAAACTGACAGATATACACATTCAAAGGTATTCCATAAAAAACCAAAAAAACACAAGATCTGTGTCTAAACCATTCAAATGCGTTTACATGTAAGCGTATGTGAATAGAGAACCGTTTATAAAGAACCAAAACAAGTTGGTTCTACTCAGCCGCAGAACGTCCACTTACAAGTCAGTAGATGATGCAGTAGAGCAAAAGACTAATATACACATCCCTACATGCTCACACACACGCAAGCACACACACACACACACACACAGTCTCACTTCATCACTGTGTCAGTGTTCTCTCTCTTTCTCCCTCCCACTCTCCTTTTTTCTCGCTCTCTCTCAAAACAACTTCTACAAGCGCTCATCTTGTCTTCAGCTTTTGATATGTAACCTTCCAGTGAATGAAACACAAAATCTATGATGAAGTAAGAGCAATTGTTGCAAGAAGGAGTGCAATTAAAAATTAATGTGCACAAA
Organism: Chanos chanos; assembly: GCF_902362185.1. Classification (NCBI taxonomy): domain Eukaryota; kingdom Metazoa; phylum Chordata; class Actinopteri; order Gonorynchiformes; family Chanidae; genus Chanos; species Chanos chanos. Next base: position 46,019,723 of record NC_044498.1, on the reverse strand, counting down.
GCCGCTAGTATGAGCTTCAGCTAGGACAAAGACCCACTGACAGGTAGCTATTTGGCTGTACAGTCGGCTAGCGGAAAGAAAGGCGAAAACTAGAGGGATGAAGTGAATAGCTGTGAGCTCTCTGTAAATTGGCTTGTTTTTTTTGTTTTTTTTTTGTCCTCCTTTATCCTTCTCTCTCTGTCTTTCTCTTTTTGGTGAGTGCCTGATAACAGGTCCGTAAGATAGCGAGAGGGTGACAGTCCTTGCTGACACACATACAGTGACACCCACACACACACACACACACACACACACACACACAGATAGGACACAAGCTGCCACACACACACACACACACACCCCAGTCAAAAGGACGGAGTAAGATGAGGCAGGCCAAGACAATACGCGCAGACTGGAATTGCAAGGTTGTCGAAGACCTTCTTTCTCTCTCTCTCTCTCTCGTCACATTTAATACTCTTCTTTCTCTCTCTCTCTCTCTCTCTCTCTCACTTTGTCTCCCTGTCACACACACACACACACACACACACACGCATGCACGTACGCAGACATACTCACACCAACCTAATGCGAAATTTGGCATGGCTCTAAAGGCACTCTCCCTTCTCTCTCTGTCTCTCACACACACACATACACACACACATTGGCCTGAGAGTCTTCTGCCCCTGTCCTGTGCCTTGTCTCTATATGTCCCTGCCTGCACATGCTGCCTAGTTGACCTTCAGCTCGCTGCTCTGTGATCGATAAGCTTCCCGTCCCCTCCTCTGCCTCTTGAATGTAAAAACAGGAAATCAAAGGGTCGTGTACCGCCTTGAGTGCAAATCCAAAAGTCCCCTTTGCCTCTTAGTCAAATGGCCCCAGTAAAGAGCCCCGAGGAAAGGCAGGTGAAGTTGAGAGAGAGAGAGAGAGAGAGGGAGAGAGAGAGAAGCAAGAATGAAAACTCACTTGAACATGTGACATTTCTTCAGGCAATAGTAGGCCATCACCTCTTCGGAGGGCCAGACACCTGCAAGAGACAGAGAGAAGAAAATTTTTTTTAAAAAAAACACAGAGAGGGAGAAGGATGAGACTAACCAAAGAATAGCAGAGAGTACACAAATTGTCAAAAACTCAGGGAAATCATGTTAAGCTTTTGTCACACATAAAAAAAGACGTGTGTGAAAGAAGAAAGAAGTAGATGACATTCTCCTCAACTACAGTCATGGCAAAGAAAAGTTTGAATACTCTTCAATAATCGCTTGTAAAAAAAAACAAAAAAACATTGTGACAAATCAGTGGGGCAAAAAAGCACTGTCACGGTCCCCTCAGGCCTGTCCTACAAGGCACTACTTTTCCTTTTTCATTCTCTCCCTCTGACTCTCTCTCTCTCTCTCTCTTTTCCTCTTTCTCTACTTCTCTCTCTCTCTCTCTCTCTCTCATTGCAATAACTTGCAACTGCATCCAGTTCTTTCTTTCAGAAATGAATACATACACACACAAATACACAAGAGACAGACAGAGACAGACAGAGAGAGAAGGAGAGAGAGAGAGAGAGAGAGAGAGAGAGAGGAGGGGAGACAGAGCGTGTGCGAGAGAGAGAGAGCAAGAGACAGAGTGTGTGAGAGAGAGAGAGACCGAGACTGAGAGACTGAGAGAGAGCGAGCTCTGGTTACTGAGACTTGTAGGCTGTGTGCTGAGAGAGCGGGGGTCCGGCTTGAGATTATCATGAGGAGCAGACTGGTGGTCTTATCACCCACTGTCAGCCTCTGCTCCTTCTGTTAGCTGCAGCTACTGCCATAAAGCTGCTATTGTTTCTCTTAAACACACACACACACACACACACACACACACACTGGCAGCAGAAGAAGTAAACACTCATTTCAATAAACTTCGGCCCTGGTACTGGTTTTCTTTGATGAAGCTCTGAGCGTCTCTCTCTCTCTCTCTCTCTCTCTCTCTGTGTGTGTGTGTGTGTGTACACAAATGTATGAGACAGTGTCTGTATGCATATTTTTGCCCAACAGTGAGAAGCCATTTGCTTGTTACCATTTATGTTGTGTACAGTGTGTGTTTCTGAAAGAGAGAGCAAACCATCGAGGGCGAGCAAGCGAGTGAGAGAGAGAGAGAAAAAGAGACAGAGAGAGGCAGAGGGAGAGAGAGAGAGTCGATATAATAAGCAGCTTATGACCTGCCTTTCACCAGGCCCTGTTGTGGCTTGTCTCTCTCAACCCTCTGAACCATCAGCCTAAGATTAAGTCACCCAGGCAAGATTTAATAATGCCTATTGATAAAACGTCAACATATTCCTCTTCCATTAAAAAAACAGCACAGCTGACCTGCTGTTCTCAACATACTCCTGCCACTTATGGAATGATGAACCATTTGACATATTGAGTGACTATAGTAAGATTTATCAAGAAAACCTAATAACCAAATAAAAATCTTATGACATTTAGAGGTCAGAAAGTACTAGAAAGTGAAGTTTGAGTTTCAAAGACCAAATTTGGCTTGGTTATTTTACGGCCAGTGGAGAATGAATAATTCTATTAAGTAGAGTCCACTTTTAATCTTACGCTTGTTATACCAATCATAAAACAAGGCTTTACGTGGATTCATAACAACACAGCTGAAATTACAGGACTCTGATTGGTCTGGGTATTTTTTTTTATATAACCTTGTGGTATCATGAATGCAAAAAACATTGATAGACTATAAAGAGACTGGGGATAAACCAGAGACTAGTCAAAGGTTCTCACCAGGGAGTGTGTGTGTGCGTGAGTGTGTGTGTGTGTGTGTGTGTGTGTATGCTGGGGCCAGGTCAAGCTGCACTTCAGGAAATGAGACGCTCATAAGGTGATACCAGATTACTTTCCTTCCTGTGGACAATGCAATCAGTTCTCACCTTCAATTACCAGATGAGAACAGGAGCTTCTCTAACACCTGCCCCCCCCCCCCTTGCCGACCCCCCCCCCTTCTTCCCACCCCAACCCCAACCCCAACCCCCCACCACCCAGAATACCTTTTAAACTCTTATTCAGTTATTAGAGGTTAGTGTGGAATACAAGGAGCATGGAATATGGAGTAACAAACTGTAATTTCATGATAGTCTTTGATATGTGGAGGAATAGGATCCTACCACACACACACACACACACACACACACATGAGAGGGGAGAGAGAGAGAGAGAGAGAGAGAGCTTAGGCCTTCCTCACAAACATTACAGAGAAAAACCCATTTTAGACATGGGACAGCTTGTAAGAAAAGCGACCTAATAATATCCACTGACTCCCAGATAGACACTAGACAGAGGATTACACAAGCTTGGCCACAGTTACGCACTTCACACCGAGACCATTCAGGGAATTAAGGGAGCACTTCCAATGCTATAGTATTATTGCTGGCACTGAACACAGAACCTATATTATTACTCATTTGAACCGATAAATAATATTAAATACTTTTGAACCTTATATTGATCAACAAATGATCTGTGGCCACGCAGTCACTGAACGCTTTCCCGACTGATCGTGACAAAGATGTGTTACAGCACGAATTCTGGGTTTAAAGGATATGTAGGTTTTCATTCATACCTTACACACACACACACACACACACACACACACCTGATTTAACTCAACAACATGCCTGATCAGAATGGAAAATCAGCTTGCTTTGCCAAGTGCGTGACACGTTCAGGGACTTTTGTTTTGGCGCGGCCGGCACTGAGACACATGGTTATCTGACACGCCTCTGGATTGAGGAATCAGGTGTTTTAGATTAGGACGAGAGCAAAATCCTTCAGGTGTGTGGTCCTCCAGGAAAAAAGCCTACATTTCCTTCTCCCATTGTGCCGTATCTAAGGGCCAATTGAGACTGCAATAGCCCTGCCTCGCCAGCGGGGACAATCGGGGAAGACTGGCCCTATGAGTCAAAAGCCCGATGAACTCCTGACCTTGTGAACTTTTGGAAAAGTGCAGCAGACGGCTAATCCCGGCACTACTGCCGGATACTAATCACATGAGCCTGGATGAGTCGGCAGCTGCCGCGATTTAGCTCACTTGCTTTGGAATCGCACACTGACTTGTTTGTTGTTTCCATTTTGAGATGGCAGGAAGGGTAGAACTTGAGTTCAATAAGCATAATCAGCTCAGCCAGAAACACTGGACAAGAGTTTAAAGAGCAGAATAAGACACACACACACACACACAAAACATATACATACATACATACACACACATTCATGAGAGTAAGACAAGCTGATGATATATGCTGAGAGACTGATCCAGGCTTCGAGGTTTTTGTGGTTCTTATCATGGCTCAAGTCAGGATATGGGTAAGAGAAAACACTACATCCCCCAGCTTTGCTTTCAAAAGCAAAGAGGCACCTCTAATTCAGGAAAGTAGCTGGAAGAAACAGCACTAGACTGACTGCTACCAAGTGTCTAAAAGATGGTAGGAAGAGAAAACGGAAAGAAATATTGTGACAGGAAAAAAAAGAAAGAGAGAGGAAAAAGGAGTGGTAGTTGTGTGTGTGTGTGTGCGTGTGTGTGTGTGTCCTGTGGTGGTCTGTACCGCTGTGATTTGGCCCCTCCTCCTTCTCCTCTCGGGCTTGCAGCCGGCCCCAAGCTTTCTCCAGATGATCTCCACATTAACGCAGGAGTCCGATAATTCTTAAGCCTCCTCTATTTCAGATCCAATAACAGATAAGAGCGTATTTCGGCATGATCAACTAGCAATCTGTTCCCTCACACCGCTACTTTACTCCCACTCAGGATTACCGCACAAACACACACACACGCACGCATGCATGCACACGTGTATGTGTGTGCACACACGTACTCACTAACACACAGACTGCAAGTCTGCCGCATGCCAGCTACAAGGAGTCTGGGTTGGTTCTGGTTCAAAACCATGGTGGTTTCACTGGTCTGTGGCTGATATATATACAGGTATATCTAGATGCACCTGAACTGCTTTCGTGTTACCTTATCGTATAAGTAAGAGAGAATCCTATTTATGCATGAGACAGTTGAAAGTGAAGTAAGGGCAGATGTGTTGGAGCCACAGAGACACCGAGTGAAAGGTCCAGTTCTAAACATGCTCAAATGCATTCCAAACATACATGAACCTGACTCCTTCTCAACGTACTGGATTGATTTGTCACAAGCTACACACACACCCACACACACACTCACACTCAGAGAGAGAGAGAGAGAGAGAGAGAGACCCAAACACACCCCTCAAGCTTCACAGCTAACAACAATATGACTTGCTTCTAACCAGACAGACTCTCCCCAAAACACTCACTCACACTCACACTCACACACACACACACACACACACACACAAAGAATCCTTTCCGTCTTTCCCAGCTGCGCCCACGAGTGTGTTTTTTTAAAAGCCTCTGTGCCCAACAAAAGGGCGGGGGAAACACACACCGTGGCGCTGGCAGATAAGCCAACCCTCCTCTCTTGGTAAACAACTTTTTTTTTTTTGGATTAGGGGTGCCGGTGTGCGACAAATAACGAGGGGAGGCCATCGCCGCATTGTCGGCGGTGCTCTCGGGGGCCGCGGCGAATCTTTGCTCTGCTATTTATCCGACGGCCTGATAGCTTACTTATCAGGCTTCAGAAAAATGCCAAAGCAGACGGAATCTCATCTGGTCGGACCCGGCGCGAAGCTGACGGGCGGCTAATAGATATATCAGCGCTCGGGCTAGATGCTAAGCCGCCAAGATGAGCGGGTGCAGGGCTCGGCTTGATTGATTAGCATAGGGAGAGCGGCACAGGTCCGTTTGACAACCTGAGATTACGGCCGCGCCGGCGATTTAAATTGCTTACTCCTCTTTGCCACACGCCCGTCGCCAAAGAACAGGGGGCTTTCAAAATTACAGACCTGTCACCTGGACTCGGTCTATTTGGAGAATGTTAATGTATATAAACAATTAAGGAGCGAGAGAAAGGGAGGGGGAAGAGACGGAAAAGAGAAATGCTAGGGATAAAAAGGAGAGGGGATGTGGAAAGAAGGCGTGGGGGGGGGGGGGGGGGGGTAGAGGTGGCGAACGAATGATCCTGTGTGATTCTTTTTTTTTTTCAAACCAGAATGACAACTTCTCGGGTTTGACTGTCCTCACTGCAGAGTCCTCTGAAAAAAAAGCGCCTGTTTTAATTGGGGTCTGTCACTAAAATTATGAGAATTTTTGGGACTCCGGTTGGCTTACGCACAACCGCTAGGTGTGTGATCATAAAAATGACGGCACGTTCAAAATGCCCCTCTTCGGTCCCAACCACTAAACCTGTTCACGCTGTCAAAAAATACACGGCCAAATTAGAAGAGGCTTAGCACTGCTTTTACTATGATCCTATAAACAAACACTGTGTGTGCCCCTATGACTTACCCTTATGTACACTATGGCATAACCAACATCAAAGCTATGTGATGTGTGAACAGTTCATAAATATGGACAGCAGGTATATCACTACTTGTGTCTGTATGTGGATGCATGTGCGTGAGTGAGTGAGTGTGTGTGTGTGTGTGTGTGTGTGTGTGTTTGTATGTATGTATGTGTGCAAGTGTAACAGCGTGAACAGTTAAACAGAACTGCTAGTGAGTTTCCTGCTGAAACAGTGGACTGGCCAGTGCTTGTCACACACCTCAAGGGCACCATTCACTCTAGAGAAATGGCACGGGCACTTCTGAAATGTAACCATGACAACATGCCACTGTGGTGCCAGCTCTTGATTGAATAACACAGCAAACATACAATGATTTTAATTTTTAACCTCCAGGGAACATTACTTTTTTATTTTTTCAGGTATCATAATCCAATGTTCTTTGAAAACAAAAGCCATCAAGCTTGAACTGTTTCTTTTTCAACTACATAATACCACTGCGGAGAAGTGCAAGATAGGACAAGGACAGGAGAAGAAAAAAAAAAAAAGGGAGAGAGAAAAAAAGAGGGATAAAGAGAATGTCAGCGTAGCAAATCACTGAAGTGCTAAACTTCTTTTCTTTCCTCCCCTTGTTCTTTCTCTTCAGTTCAATCCATCTTGAGTAAAATCAGCACAATAAGGCAAAGGGATAGAAAAACAGGCCTCCTCAAATTACCCACAAAAGGCAAACACGCTTGGCCACAAGAAAATCACATTCATGAAGAGCTGCCTGCACCACTGTCCTAATGGTTTAAACATGAGGCAGCCTTTCCATTTCACTGGAGAGGAACTCTGAGCAGCAAGGAGAGAGAGAGAGAGAGAGTGTGTCAGATAGTGTGAGAGAGAGAGAGTCAGAGGGAGAGATTGAGATTGTGTGTGTGTGTGTGTGTGTGTGTGTGTAAGGGGGAGAGACAGTGAGAGAGAGTCAAATCGATGTATGTGTTTTCCTGAGTAGAGCCTGATTACTGCTTTGACAGAAAGATGCCAGAGGATCAGTACTGGTGACGGGGGAATGTAGAATTCAATGAGCATCCTGTTGGAGAGTTTAACAAGCAAACAAGCAAACACAATTTCATTCTGAGCTATGCTATAGCAGAAATTTGAATTGTAGCATTTGTGGAGCCTTCAGCAGGTTGAAGTACTGCTGAGAAAGATCAAAGAAACCAGGCATCCATGAGGGCCTTGATGCAAAAACAGAAGATCGGTCACTAAACCCTAGGCAAAGTGAAAATCCCTAATTTGACCACGACAAAGAGGACTTACTAAAGAGGACTTAAAACGGCTTAGAAGGCCATAAGATTTCACGCAGGAGTGACCCCCTGAGAAATGTACACTCACTATAAAACCCAGCATAGTTGCACACAGGCTGAATTAATAGGTAACCAGTGATTAGAAGAGGAGCAAATGTTTGAATACGTGAAGATATGTAAGGAGAAAAAAAAACTGACAAAAATATTTTGGAACTCCTTTCATGTCCACAAAATGAACTCCTACAGTGAACACTAAAGGACATGAAAACAGAAATGAAATATTTAGGCTAAAGTAAAAGAGGGCAGAGTAATATTGAGATGTCGAATGAGTCTAGGCCTTTGCTGGAGAGGGGTTAAGCCACAGTGCTTTAAACTGGGCAAACTGGTTAGGAGGGACCATATGCTGTGTGTAGGCTTTACTGTGATAGACTACAAGGCCTGTGCGGTCCACCCCCCCCCCCCCTTTCTCTCTCTCTCTCTCTCCCCCTCTCTCTCTCTCTCTCTCTCTCTGAGGACAGCCAGGGCGCCTGCAGGCCGTGCTTTGCGTTGTTGCTTTTCTCTCTAAATGAAGATGAATGCAGCAATATCCCCAGGCAAGCTCAGAGGCCTCTCTATCTAACCCAAAATGATTTTTAGCACGCTGACTGGAGCACTTCCCAGAAGCAATGTCAACCCACTGCCATGCCTCCTCTCCCTCCCTCTATCTTTTACTGGCCCCCCCCCCCCTCCCATCTCCCTCTCTTCTCCGCGGAGTGAAAGAAAAACCGAGCAGACAGGAAGAAGTTAAAAAGCTTAGCAGCGAGGGTCAGCTCGCGACACAAGGGCTTATCGTTTTTCTGTCGCTCCCCCGCCGGCGAAAGAGGGGACCTTTCCCCCCCCTTCTCTTTCTCTCTCTCTCTCTCTCGTCCCTTCACCCAGGTGAAAAGATTACTACTTCCCCTCTCTCTCTCTCTCTCTCTCTCTCTTTCTCTTTCACGAGCTCTACCTCCCTTTTCACATCTTGATGCCTTTTAAATGTCACTTATTTTACATGAGGTACTTTGCGGAGACGGGGAATCAGGAGCAATCAGTGCCATTATCCCCGTGGGGCGATGGCGGGTCCAGATGCATTACGACACCCTTCCTCTGGCTGGCCACTGCTGCTCCGCACCACTTCTCGGGGAATTAAGTGGCATTATGGCAAAAAGCGCTTGTGATCGGAACAGCATGGACAGTGCAGGTAGCGAGCACCGCTCCCTCAGCCTTAAGTGAGTTCTCCACGCTAGGGCCTAATCAAAGTGAAAGCCCTGGACAAAGCAAGGCCTCGGACACACTAAACTGCTGCCCCCCCAGGGAGCCGGGCCATTTAGTGTTGGTTCCCACACACACATACACACACACACACACACACACACACACACACACACAGATACTCACATACACACGTACATACAGACACGCACACTTCCATTCACTCGGATAAGTGTGCACTCTCTTACATACACACATCGTTTCATCCTCTCTTTCTATCCTTACCACCGCAGAGAGGAAGTTTAAGTAAGACGTGGATTATCTGCCGGCACTACGATCGGCCAGAGTCATCTCTAAAAGCCGAGCTTCTTTTCACAGTGGGAAGGACATAGTTTATCAGTGTAGGAGTGTAGAGTCCTGTACTGTGCGTCAGAATACAGCACTTATCTAAAACTTTTCTCAATGCTGTACAATCAAATCATTCTCCTTTAACAACCACCTGGTATTACTGCCTTCATGTACCATATTGTGTCAACAATTTTTTTTTGTGTGCTGGAAAGTTTGATGATCACAGACACACATTTGTTTATGCCATAACAGAGCAATAGCCTAGGTCACTTCACTATTGTCACCAAAGTTGGGATTTAATATATATTCCAATAGCAGACTAAACATGCTAATTAGCTGGACAACGGACAACATAGCAAAAAGACAAAGGGCTTCCTGCTGTTTTATCAAAAGTTGCTCAATATCTCTCTCTACTCTATCCAAAATGTCGTAGATATTCCATATCTCTCTCAACTGTTGCAAGTACAACATCATATTCACTGCTGCTTGAGCAAGCTTATCCACTAGCACTTTCACGACGCAAACTAATGGTGAAACAGTTTGCCAAAACAACGATGCCATGGTGTGACATTTTACATTGTTACTGTATCGGTGCGGACAGCCTCTTAAAGACTGGGGTATAAACATTAGCGGAGAGCGGGAAGACGCTAAGACGAAAGCGGAGGCTGACACCTCTCTTTACGTCACTGCTTGTCACAATAGGCTTTGCCTTTCCTTCGTCCGTGAGGCGTTCGGATGAATGGAACTTGAGAGTTTTCCACACCGTTCCCCTCTTTAAGTCTATAGGCATTTTGTCAGGCAAAGTCACTATACAGATAAGACCCAGGGGGTGCTTATAGCAAGGCATACTTGACCCAGGGGGTGCTTATAGCAAGGCGCACACACACACGCACACACACACACACACACACACACACACACACACACACATTCAAACTCTCCTAGTGTCAGCAGTTACAAAAGGAGAACAGTGAGACATACGCCTATCAAATAGTCCCTCATGTGTCTCTATTAGCGTGGGATGTGAGTAACGCACAAAGCCAGATAAATGCAACCTACAGCATACATGGGGTTCGTCGCTATGCTGTTTGGAGGACAGAGGTCCAAAATGACGCCTGATCGTATAACCCTGCAGAGAACTTCTTCACCTCAACAATAGTGTGTGGTCTCAACAGGAAACAGAAAAAAAAAGTACAATTGAAATGTACCCCAAAAAAAAAAAAATTCTAAGCAAGCCATGGCTAGAGCTAAGGCCAGAACAAAAGAAAGAGAGTAGAACAGGGAGTTGGGGGGCTGGGGGGGGGGGGTGTCAGAGAAGAGAAACACAATAAAGCATTCACGTAAAAGAAAAAAGAACTGAAAAAATGGATAAACATAAAAGGGCACGGTGAAGGAAAGGTGAGGGATTAAACGCAGGAAAGGATGGAAAAACTGGACAACGCTGTATGGGACAGCAGGGTGTCAGCACAGGTCTCTCAAGTGTTTCAGCCGGCAGCAGAACAGCCCGATCATTTCCATTCAAGCAAAAAGTCACTTCACTGTATCCGAACAAGCGTCTTCTTTAGCGTCGGGCCCCCGGGGAGGCTCCTGGAGGCCCCATGTGAGTCACCGCAGGGCTAAAGCATCTCAAGGCTCACCAATCGTCTAACCACCAGTGAGGGGCATATTTTCCAGGCAAAAGAGGAAGTGTGAATTTGTAAAGTTAATTGTACCATTCTGACTGATTGTGAGCCAGGTGCTGTAATGGCCCATGCGGGTCACTTTCATCTGTGTGAACTCGCGCTCTCAGGCAGGGGGCAGCACTGAGGGCACCATTCAAAAACCACTTTGGTGTTGGAAAAATCACCTGAGGTATTACAAAGGCAAAAAGAAAGGAACACACACACACACACACACACACATACATACATACACACACATAAACACACATACACACTCTCTCATACACACAAGTCTAACCTCTACTACAGATAATCAAGCTATTATTTGGGAAAAGAAAGGGAGTTATCTCCCACCATCTAACAACAAAATGGCCTAGTGGCTATTGTGTGTGCTGTATTCCAATTGCTGAGAATATGTGACTTTTGTAACCCAGCGACATACAGTCATAGCAGCAGCATGTCTGAGAGAACATGTGCAAATGAGTGTACCTAACTTTGGTGGCAGAAAGGGGCATAAAGAAACTCAGGAGAGGTCTGTGTGTGAGTGTGAGTGTGTGTGTGTGTGTGTGTGGGTGAGTGTGTGTGTGTGTGTGCGCGCGCGCGCGTTTGTGGTGTGGTATGGTGTGCGTGTATCTTGGGGAACATAATTTTTCTAATAAGCAAGTTTCTTGGTTCATTAAAATAATCTGAAGTGCTTAGAGACAGTGAGAAGTGATGGTAAGTACAGCTGGAGGCTGGAGCAGCCTGAGAGTGAAGGAGAGAACTCCAAAGACAGGTGGCCAGTGATATGCCTGTTAGCTCGAGACAGCTAACAGGTCTGACTGCCCCCTAAAGCAAGTCTGAAGATTCTTGTTACCGTGATGAGGGTCCATCTTGAGACACTTCCAGGAGGCAGAAGATGACTCAAGGGGTGTGGGGGGGATTTCTCCTCTATACACCCTCCAGTATTGTCTGCCACTCTTCAACATGCCAGGCAAAGAAACACCAGAGACAAAGGGAAAATGGGGACATGATAAGGAGCATAGCTGCTTGAAGATGGAAGAACCAGTTTAAGGAACTTTTTGACATGAAATAAAGAGGCAAAATGCACCAAGTGTAAAACTTTGAGTCTTTGCCACCAAAGTGCAGATGGTTGTCTATGGAAGTTAAAAAAAAAAAAAAAAAACCCAACCTATTTCAGTGTTCTAATGATAGTCTCAACAGCTGACGAAACACAAAGCTAAGCATTACCACGTTAAGCATCAAGAATGAGGAGATCTGAAACTAGAAAACGACCCGTTTCTTTCACGAAGATGATGGCCTTGGAAAACAAAAATCCATGTAATTAGAACAAAGCAAAGCGCTCAGATTGTGACATAGAAAATGTGATCAAGACAAAAATAAAAGGGAAGAGTTACGACTACGTAGCACGTCTTAACCACCTTCCAGAGGAGAGGGTTGCCTCTAAATGAGACAAGCGACTACACGCTACATGTACGTGTTCTGAGAGGAATTCAAATCCAGCCACTCACTCACTCACTGTTTCGTGTCTTTTTTTCAAACGCAGGTTTGTACCACCACCAACTATTTCCCTCTGACTGTTTAATTGATAGCTCTAGCTATTTCAGTTGATTAAACGGTCTACCTTTATCAAAATGAGCAAGAAAGAGAAAGCAAAAGGGGAAAAAAAGAGAGAGAGAGAGAGAGAGAAAGAGACAGAGAGAGAGATCTCACAAAAATCTCCTACTTGAAGTCAGATACCCTCCTGTCATTGTGATTCTAAGTTGAGCTGGCAGGAGACATGCAAGTCTAATTGGCAATGCAGAGCTTCCTTTTTTTTTTTAAATATTTGAAAAGCTTTTTTTTTTCCTCCCCCCAGATGATTCCCAACGGCTCAGCAGAGCAATCTCTGTTTCCGCGTCTCTCGTTCTCCCTTTCCTGAATGGCCTTTTGCTACAGCTATAAGACCTAGCGCCGCCGACATTAGTCCAGAGTGCTGGCACACTGGATTACACAGTACAGGAACCCCCCCCCCCAAAAAAGACACCCTGTCACTCACTATTCCAAGTTCTAACCATTAAGACTGAACACACACACACACACACACTGTATTGAAAATAACAGGCTCTGCTTTACAGAAGTTTAAAAACCTACCTGTAAATAGAAAATGCTGACTGGATGGTTAATTGTAATCTCATTCTGACTGAGCTGAGAGAAAAGCGCACATTCTTGAGAGAGAAAACAGCCTCTCAGAGCAAAACCGCAAAAGAAACGGAGGCAGACCAATCACACTTTGCACCGCGTAAGGGCCTAACATCCTAATTATGACTAGCCCTGGGGTCAAGTTCATATTTTTTTTTCTTAATATTATTACTAATAATCTTAACTAGCATCAACAAATACCGACACTCGTTTGACAGCTGGCGCAGTGTAAAGGTAGCATAAAATGCAGATCTGGGATCAGATTCTGCAAACTCAGTGCTAAGAAAACAATTACAGGTACACTCCACCTTAGAAGTAAATGGGTCTATAGGCAATTGCGTTGTACTTTAGTGATGAGGTAATGAAGCAAGAAGAGCAAATTTGTTCAACAAAGGTATGTATAGTAATCCAATGCCATACTCACAAAAATCACAAAAGTGATAGTAGGTCAACCGATCTTAGCTCTACCAACTTGACAGCCGGTGCTAGTGTGTATTTAAATATAGAATGAGACGTGTGTGTGTGTGTGTGTGTGTGTGTGTGCCTTTGTCTGTGTCTGTGACAGTGCAATAAACGCTCTCTCTCTCTCGTCTGCCGAGTGCATCATCTCACTAACCCCGGCGAGGTGGCGTACGACCATTCGCCATGACGGACAGGAGCCATTGTTGGGGTAGGCTGGTATCTCTGGGCGACGAGTTGCCGTGGCGCTCCTGTCGCCGTGACACCGATGGACTGAAATGAAGAGAGCTCATCCCTCCCACTCAATTACTGGCCCTGACAGCTTGCCATTGTCTGCCCGGCTCTATCATTAACGTCACTTATGAACTAGTTTGGCATTTATATATAGAACTGTGTGCTCAGTCCACATCCACTGGCCTCTCTCCCTCTCACACACACATACGCTCATGCATACACACTCAAGCGTGCGTATACGCTTACCTACACTCACACACACACACACACACACACATTCAATCTCACACATATATGAGCACATCTACATGTGCAAACACTAACAAATATAGTTCTTTTGAAGACACACGGTCTCTCTCTCTCTCTCTCTCTCTCTCTCTCTCTCTTGTCTTCTCTCTCGTCTTCTCTCTCACACCCACACATTCTCCCTTCACACTCAAGCCATTCTTTTGTATTTCTCACAGCATCCACAGAGTCTAAAAAATAAATAAATAAATAAATGAAAAAACCCACAGCACGCGCATTCAGAACCTTTCACTACAACACACACCACATGGGTCAACATGAAAAACATAATGCAGTGATGCGGGGTTTGTGTTTGGATAGAATGCAGTTGGCTGGATTGTTGGGGGTGACACAAAAGGATGGAGTAGGGAGATAAAGGGAAAGGAGAACGCGGGCGGAGTGGCGGAGCAGGCAGCCAAAGTACGGGAGCGAGTGAAAACCATATCATACAGTCATTTTAAACAGCGTGATTGAAACAGGGAGGGTGAAGGCTACGGCTGTCTAAGCCTTTCCACTGTTTGCATTCATCCATCCATCTGCTCAAAATAAATAGGACACCAGCCACGGACCACTATTGCGATTAGAACGTCAAGATAAGTGTGGACACATGGAAACCATTAAAAAAAAAAAAAAAAAAACAGAGAGAGAGAGAGAGACAGAGAGATTGGAACCAAGGCTGGGAACAGTGCCTCCAATGCCTTTCGGATGTGCTCAAGTTTGCGCATGCACACACACTCACTAACACACACGCGCACGCGCGCACACACACACACACACACACACACAACTGGGACTGTCAATCACACTTGTGATCATGTGTGAGTGTGCTCTTATAAAGTGTGTGACCATTCTGCAGAGGTATGCCCCCGCCCCCCCCCACCCCCAAAAAACAGCTCTATCTTTTGGGACTGCGAGAGAAAGCAGGTCAAGGATGGTTCCTGAGTTCGGTCAGAGCCAATTATAACCTACATTATAACCAAATACAATTGGTCAAGGCTGTAGTCCCTCTTAAAAAGAATGCCTTGTAAAAAGGAATAACAATTTCAAACTTTTCATTAAATTCATTTTAACATCCCAGTTCTCCTGATTCCATGACAGCCGAATCTTAGGCGGCCTGTCATCGTCTTATTCCCGGGGGTTGTCCCTGACTGTCAGTATGGGGATAGAGACAGCTACGTGTTTGGGGAGGAAGGGAGAGCATAACTGGGGGATTGGGTGGGTTGGCTGGGGGGGGATTTGAGGCATGGGGGTAGGGAGAGGTGGGGGGGCGGGCGGGGGGATGGGGGGGGGAAGGAGCCAGGATTGGAGGAGCCTTAAAATGAATATTTCACATTTCCGTCTGAATATTTTAGGCCTGACAAGCACGTGTAAACAGAGGCAGGCAAAGTGCCCAAATCCACTGAGGAGAGACTATTAAGCCGTCAGGCTCTCGCTGACAGCAGAGGCGCACTGTGGCAACAGAGGGAAGTCAGCAGACAGTGGGGCATCGCCAGCACACTGCTAATTTAACTTGTCTTCGGGAGCGAAAGAGAGAGGGAGAAAAAAAAAAAAAAAAAGAGAAAAAAAAACAAGCTTGAAGTGTCAGAAGTACTGTCACGCAGAGCCACGGAGCAAAGGTAGGAGGAGGGCGATGCAGGAGGGAAGATGAACGCGGCGCTGGTCAAACCGTCTGTGATTGAACGTGTGCGGTGACATATCGGTGGTCAGCGGCGGAGGGGGGGGGGGGGGGGGGGGCCTTGGGGGGGGGGGGCTGGGCATAGCCAGGCCGACGGATAAAAGGTTGAACGGCTCCGCGGTGAGGTGAGGGGAAGCAGAACATTGCGTCCTTCCAGATTTAACTCTCGAAAAAAAAAAAAAGAAAAAAAAACCCCAAAAAACGAATTACGGTACAACCATATTACGGTCGCGGGAGAGAGGAGGTTTGTAGACGAAAAGTCACAATGCACTTAACACCAAGGAACTCAAGGTGTGCGAGTAAAGGTTAGAAAATGAGGTATTCTACCTTAACGCAGACCCTTTGTTCAGACTGAACAGCGCCGGCAGGTGTGTGTCAGCCGGCCAGGTGTGGACCAAACGCGCCGCCAAACCGAATGCGATAAAACGAATCACTCAATAGGACAAGCGAGAGCCGCCTCTCAAGATCAACACAGACCCGCTCGCGCAACACAGACACCGGACCGCACATAGACACAAAGCCCTTATCTCTGATAGACAGAACACGTGTGAAGGTGACCGGACCGCCACTGTAGTCATTGGGCCACAAGCCTACCTTTAAGCCGTCCTCTCTCTTACTGTCTCTCACGCTCAAACTTCCTGTTATTTTTTTGTTCCCCTCTGCTATAACCTCTTCTGCGTTCTTTTTGTCACTTTTTTTTTTTTTCTCTTCCTCTCCTTTTGCTCCTTTTCACACACATAAGACAGAAAGAAAATGCAAACTGCCGGAGGATACAGCGCTGTCGGAGAACGCACGCTATTCTCACCTGAACCCTCCCACTTTAAGATCACTTCGCTGTATACTTTAGCGCTTTGTGTTTATAACCTTGAATGCAGACATACCATTTCAAACTGAATGGGTATCATTTCCGAGGCGCTACTTTAGCCTTGATGAGCTCACATTTATGCACATGTTTGCAGCACTCAGAAAGTGATATAACAGTAAAAACAGATAAGATATGCTCTGTGTGTGTGTGTGTGTGTGTGTGTGTGTTGCATTGGGTGAATGAACAATATCTCCACTAATGACCTCGACATGAATATGTGTGTGGTGCGTGCATGTGTGTGTGTGAGACAGAGAGAGAGGGAGAGAGAGAGAGAGAGAGAGAGACAGAGAGTATGTGTGTATGTAAAATTCTTATAGCATGAATCACAGTACATAGTGAGGTAACCTGTTCCTGAGTTTAAGGCAGTGTTGAGCTAATGTTTCAGCAGGCAGACAAGAATACGGTTCAAATACTGTATGCACCTTCTCATTTCCTAACTCTTTTCATTTGCAGCATACCTGGCAAAGAATTATGAAATGTTCCAGCCAACATAATTACACAAAACAAGAATCAAGAATCCCAATTTAAGAGTTTGATAAAACACAGCAGATTACGATGGCACTCATTTCTAATGCGAGAGTGAAACTTATTTGCTGTTTTCAGTCTTAAAACAATTTCAAAGATTTAAATGATTTTTACAAAGCGTAATCACTTCCGCATGACAACACACGCGCGCGCAGCCATCGTGAGATCAGTTCTGAGTTCGCAATGTCCGCTGTCCACGCTAGAACCGCTCAGATTAGTTCGGGTCTTTGACATCCGACCTCGCGAAGGGAATCGGAGCAATTAATATGAAACAGAGAGATGACTCACATCTCAATAGCTTAAAAAGAAGCACACATAGTGATGAGACTGGTCTGATTTCAGATGACAGGGGACACACAACACCATATCAATGCATGGATTCTCTTGGCACCAATCCTGCAGTGACAGGTCGCCTGTGTGCAGAGTGAATATGATGGAAACAGATGCCCAGCTAAGTGCCTGATTAAAACTTAATGGGCAGAAGAGGCACCGGCGGTGAGGCAGGCACCCGCCTCCAGCAAGAGGAAGGTCCAAGCCAGCTGCTCCCATTCCTGCCCAAGCCCCTGAGGAACCGAGCAGTGGAGCAGGGAAGCCGGGCATCAGCAGGGGACCGGAGAGACCGGCTCGTTCTGTGAGGACGTCTGAAACCTGACCCTTTCAGACCGCGCGTAGCCGCGCTAAAGAAACGTGGCAGGGCCGTAAAAAGGAAACCGGTCGAACGTTACCACGACGACGTGACGCGAGCGAACCGTTAAAGCGAACGAGCGCGGGGGGGGGGGGGGGGGGGGGGGGGGGTTTGCGCGCGTCTGTACGCGTTTCTCTGCGGTCCCCCTGCGCACTCATCCACCACGCTCCACGATTCATCCTGTAAACCAGACAAGCCCCTTTCTCAAAGTGCTCTTTAAACAAAGCAACAAAAACATTTTCCTGACAAATTCTCCCACTGTGAGGGGGGGGGGGATATTTATTTATTTATTTGCTGCACCTTAAGATGTTTGCCTTCAGCGTTCTTACACACCCTCTTTGCTCTTCCACAACAGAAGACCACCCACTCTCTCTTAAGTCCGCGCAGCTTTTCGAGCCGCGGCCTGTTCTTAGCGCGACGCGATTTTTGCCCCTCCTTACGCACACAAAGACCTCGTTCTGAAAAGTTTTCCTTTATGCAAATGAAGAGAAGGCCGACGATCCGTTCGAGGGGAAGGCGGGGAGGGGGGAAGGGGGGGGGAGCGGGGGCGGGTTTTTTGCCGGAGGGTGTGAGAGTTGGTCCTGCATGAAAAAGCTCAAGGTTGAGCTGACGCTGAGGAGATGAGCTGGAGAACAAACTAATCTGTAGAGTGCTTCAACCATTCAAACGACGGGCACAAAAGATTCGTTTTGTTCGTTAGCGCCGCTAGCTCTCGCATGCAGGAAGAAGGAGGGGATGCTTGACTTCTTGAATAGGGCGAAAAAAAATAAACATATGTCCTTTAATTCACGATTCACTGAAAAATGAAAGCAGGGCATGAGAAGCCCATCTGAGTAAAAAAATCATAGTCAAATCAGTCACAATATCAGCTCTTAATCTTTCAAATATTTGTCTGGATAAATGATTACCATTGATACTCAATGAATAGGAGAGATTCTGTTCCTAAGTGCACGCTCTCAGAGGCTTCTTTTGTGCTTGTGTCTATCAACGAGGGATAGGATCCATAAGATTGCTGGACTCTGTGTGGGTGTAAATGCATTCTGAGAAAATACATGCTTTGTGTGTGTGTGTGTGTGTATGTGTGTGTGTGTGTGTGTGCGTGTGTGTGTATGCGTGTATGTGTGTCAACAAGTGTGTATTGCTGAAGAGGTGTGAGTGGCCCACCTCAGGTCAACAGGCAAACAGCCAATAATTTACCCACCAACAGCAAATTTCATCTGTCTGCTGCCTCCGTCCACTGATTATGCCATCAATACTCTGCGGATGAGAGCATCTGACAATTGACCAAGCCGGATCAATGTTAGCTAATAAGCATTTCATAGAGGAAAGGAGAAAGAGAGAGAGAGAGAGAGAGAGAGAGCGAGAGAGCGAGGGAGTGTGAGCGAAAAGAGAACGACAAGTTTGATCCAATTCGGCTGTTTGGCATCTTGTGGTGTAAGTGCGATGATTGGGCTGTTATTGGCGGTTTAATGTTAGGCAATCACGCTATAGTGGTCTAGATATCAACAAACATCAACAAATTGTCCCTTTTCTTCTGATACCCTCTTCTCTGACTCCGCCTGCCCTCCTAGGAACAATGCGTAAACAATTGAACCAGGAACGGCGCTTTTAGAACCGGAGGAGGGAGAATTGATAGCCATGGATGGGGAATAGAAAGGCTCTTTTTTTTTGTTGTTGTTTAGTTTTTTATTTTTTTTTTTCCTGTTGTTGTTGTTGTTGTTGTCGTCGTTGTTGTTGTTTGCATTGAGATGTTTTTTCTCTTTTTTTTTCTCTCTCTCTCTCTCTCCTCACCATGATGCCTTGCCGTGGAACTCAGCGGTTCGACTTGTGAGATAATAACACAGCCAGGTGTCGGTAGAATCGTGTGATTTGACTTTGTGTAAATCACCATGTTTTTTGTTCCGGTGTCATTTTCTTTTGCTCAAATTACCTTTTCCGTTGCCCTGCGGATCACACAATTGGAGGTGCTCTATGGATACTGATTGAGGCCTTTTTGCTGGATCAACACGCCGGCGTGTCTCCCACTACTGTTCAAGGCAGAAGTTTTATTACAGGCTATTATGTAGCAGGCATATGAAAAGCTGGAGGAAAGTGTGGGGACCATTGGCTGAAGGATAAGCGTAGACAGCTTGGACCGCGGGACTGAAGTTTTGGGATAGGAAATGGATACGGTGTGAAGAAGATGCCAAAGGACTGATGGCGTTGAGAGGTGGTGGATTGTTTGAATGATTATCACTTCAGATATGCGGTAGGAAGGTTGGACATGTAAACAAGCGTATAAGAGAAGATTGCTACAGCCTTATATCTCGTTTGAAACAGACTCGAGCAAAGCGTTTATGTGACGGACAGATATGACCAAGTCGGTCTTTTGGTTTAGATAGAGACGCTGGTATTGAGATAATGCAAGGTTGTTGGGTAAACAATCGTAGCAGGATAACTATGGACTTTTCATCTTGTTGGTGTTTGGGTAAGAACACAGGTGTTTTCCGGCAGAGGTTCCACGTATCTTGGTCTATATAGTTGGCATATTGGGTTAAGAATCAGCTATTTACGTGACACATACCACACTCTCTTTGGTCTCTTTTTTTGTTGTTGTTGTTGTGGTAGATTTCTGTTGATTAGGTTTGGGGTGCGTTTAAGGCCAATTTATGGGTGAGGGATAAATATTTCTCAATGGATCCAACACAAAGCTCAGAAATAGCAATAATCAATAACAACAATAACCCCATAAAGAATAATGTGGTTTGCCCTTACTAGCTTTTGAAACCATCTCACCATTCAGGAGTCAGCGAAGCTCTACAGGTCTTCCTCCAGCAGTGGGCTTCTGGGTACGCTTAAATGGCCAGTGTTTAAGAGATTCATCTGATTACCCACACACACACACACACACACACACACAAACACACACACAAACATATGCTGGTCTCATTTACATTTTTATAAGGCCACAGTGGGGAGGGACTGAAGACGTGCCCAATTATCAAGCCCACCACATTGTGACAACGTCCCCTGCTACCCCCCCCCCCCCCCCCCCTTCCCCCCTGTCCCCTGGACACTGCCTCTTTCTCTGGTGAATGTACTCCGCCCCTCGCTGTCACTGTCAACGGACGTGATGCACCAAGGCCCCCCTGTAACGCTGAACGCTAAAATGCTAAAGAAACACAAATAGAGGTCATACAGACTCCACTGTATTACTAACACAGTACGATTCAGCCACGCTAGGCAAAAAAAACAAAACAAAAAAAAAACAAAGAAACACTGCAATCCATCACCATGGTTCACCGTGTTGTGGTTCGATCTTACCTGACTACCTTCAGGCTCTAACTCTATTGCATGCAAAACAGAGACTCAAACACTGACGGCTTTTTATCTTCTCGGTGGACTAACTGGGACTGTCAGGATATTGCCGAGGTTACTGGGATTCTGTTAGTACATGAATATAGATTCAGATTCTTTTCTTGCCAACATGACAAGATAAACCTGGGGTTGCCAAAGCAGGGACAAGATTAAAGACTAAAGAGCCGATCGCATTAACATACAGACCTGTCAAGTCCGTGCATATTAAATTCATACTCATTTCATATACTGTAGACCATCTGGCCATGCTAGGATATCTTTGGACCTACAATTAATAAAAATACAGCCGGAAGATGGCTCCTCTATGTGCTGCATTCGCGATGGAAGCTATTAGGTATTTTCTATATTGCTTCACAATTTTTAAGCCTTTTAGAATCACTGGACGAAAGATGATCAGATAATCTATGGATTTGAAATCCACCCATTGTTATTACAAAACCATTTGACATTACTGTTATTAGAAAAAAAAAAGAAAAAAAAAAAAAACACTACAGTGGACTATAACGGAGTTCACACAAAGGGCAAAATCTGATCCACGAGAAAAACGTCGGAAACAAAAGCTGCAAACGATACCAATCAAAACATACATCTCTCAGACAAACACACAGCATAATGCATGACAAATATGTCATTTCTTGGAAAACAAAAGGTTTCCTAAAGACAAACTCAGATCTGTTCTATCCTCATGATTATCTAGTGCAGTACGTATGTGACCACCCACTCACCATGGCAACAAAGTGATTGACGGGTGATACCTCTGCATCGCCGTGGTAGGGACGGACGGAGTGCGGCATTTCATTGAACTCGGTGTCATTATCAGAAAAAGTCATTTACCGCATAAACGTTCACTCTGCCATCATCAAGCTTGTCAAAAAAAAAATACTGACAAGACAGAGAGAGAGAGAGAGAGCAAGTGAGCAAAAGGAGACACACAAAAGAGTTACTGACATTTATGCAAGACGTTTCCCCTCCCCCACATAAGAATAGGCCCTGATTATACACTATTATATCTGTGGGTAACACAACCTCTTGGCCTAATCTGGCCAGCAATTGAGTCTGTCCAAATAAGGCAAGGTGATAGCAGACAGGAAAGGCAATGGGCCTTTCCCCCTGTAAGGAGCAATCAGAGCAGCCAAAGATGTTAAGACAGACAGACAGAGAGACAGAGAGAAAGAGAGAGAGAGAGAGAGAGAGAGAGAGAGAGAGAGAGAGAGAGCAAGACAAACCAGAGATGCCACTTACCACATATGCCACTTACCACATATTATAATGGATAAACACAAAATATAAAAGACAAAACCCTCCATATACCAATATATTTACGAGAAAACACACTGAATCAAGCTGATCATTCATTTTTCGTCTGTTCATTGTGTGTTTGGAGGTAAGTCTTGCAGATGCAAAGGCCTCATACACAAGGGCCTCTAAGAGCAACCCTAGCTCTTTGACTGATCGCGATCCTTTAATAACTACATCCCCGCCCCCCCCCCCCCCCTCACACACACACACACACACACACACACACACACACACACACACATGAACATATACATGCACATCACACACACACACACATGCATAAACATCATGTGCACACACACACACACACACCATCCATACACTTCCACTGGTACAGATGCTATCTTTTGGTCTTTCCTCAGACGCCTCTCCACCATCTCCTATCCTCTCCCAGGGAATTACTCACAGAGTCAAATATTAAAAACAAACAAACAGAGGAGAATTCAGTTCCTGCTCTGAATTCCAGCAAAACTGATTACATCTGACCTCTGACCTCTCCATTCAAACACCAATCAGATGCCACCGTTCCATTCCACCACCGCCCCTAATACACACACATGCCAAAAACACAACACACACACACACACACACACAAGCAGATTCATTCCTGCAATCTGCCCTGCTTCCCTACCAATACACTCTTTTATACACACTTAACAACCTACACAAATGTGACTCACACCTTCAACCTACAAAAAGGAGGGAAATGGTGAGGGTGTGGAGAAGGAAGGAAGCGTCCGTCTAGCTGAACCCAGAGAGGTCATGACACGAACCCCTCAGAAACCTCACCAGCAGTGAGGTCATAGGATATGAATGACATCATCCTACTAAATGACATCATCTTCATAAAGACCTTTTTCGCTTTAAAGTTAGTCAAAGTTAGTCAGCAAAATTTCATGTTGGTTTTCAAACACAGTGTCACATCACATCAGCTGTATTATAATACACTATAAGCCACAACTGTGCACCATAATTGTGCCGCGCGGTAACTCGACGTTTTTGCTGCGAATCCGAATCCGAGAAAACTGCATCTGCTTGTTTATAGACGTAGACGGTACAGTTACAAAGGCTGGAAACACTGTGTGCGGTGCGATCAGAGATTCAGCGAGGTTTTCGGTTTTTATAAAGAAGCTGCACTTACGAAAGAGAACATTTCAATTTCAATTGCCTCGACCTCGAGACCTACCTTCCAATTTCCAAATTCCCCTGATACCGATTCATGATTTACTAGGGCACATTATAACTATATTGGCTTAACGCATTACTATATTTTTTTTGTTCACTAAAAGCTTACCTGATGAGTTTTTTGTGTCACAGTCACCCGCGTATCCTTTTTTTTTTTTTGACACGCCTGAATATTAACTACACCCCCCCCACCCCCCCCCCCCCCCCCCCAAAAAAAAAGAAGAGATAGAGAAAATAAATGGATGTTTAATTGGGCTTAATTTGTCCTTATTTCCCCTCATTACTTTCTTGCGCTTGTCAGTCAGCAGGAGCAGTGGGGGTGAGAGGTCAGGGAGGGAGGGGGAGATGGGGAGGGGGAGTTGCCGGCGTTTTAAATGTCGAATGGAACTCTAAGAGACAGCCCTGCCTGTCACATGCCACGACACCTGGACTCCGAAAGCCAACAAATTCACAACTGTTTCCATTATCTAGCTCAAATATTCTCTCACACTCTGTCTCTCTCTTTCTCTGACACACACACACACACACACACTTTCTCTCTCACACACACTTTGTCCATTATCTCTCTTCAAATACAGCCCTCTCTCTCTCTCTCTCTGTCTCTCACACTCAAACACTTTCATCTCTCTCTCTCTATCACCTTCCATAGACTGTCTCTGATCGTCACCTATATACACTGTTCTCTTTCAGTTTCATTCTCTCTTTCCTCTCAACTCTCTCTATCTTCAACACACATGAGGAATACCTCACCCTTCTATTTCATTAGAATGAAAAAGCAATTCATTTGTCTTTGTTACTACATAAAGGAACGGAAAATGCAAACGCTAAAATATATAAATGAGCATGAGGACGCAAAATGCAAAGTGTTTCTTTTATTTTACGAATGCTTGTATCAATCTCATGAAAGTTTTACAGCTACCCAATTAATACAGCTAAAATCCAATTCTAAGAGAGCATGCAAACCAGAACCAGCCAACAACCCTAAAGAGTTAATTGTCTTTGAGCATTTGGTATAATGTGGGGGTCAAGTTAGCTTTCGGCAGGTGAGTTAGACGATACCAGATCAGAGCGGATATAAACCGAATGCCTAATCTCCCTCAGTCAAAACAGGCCAAAGAGCAGAGAGTGGCTTAAGAGACTCCCAGTGATTCCTCAAAACATACTGAACTCTACTTGAACTTTACTCCAGTGACCGGGTCAACAAGTTCTCTGAATTCATTTCTCTCTCTCTTTCCCTCTAACACACACACACACACACACACACACACACACACACACACACACACACACACACAGAAGAGGTGCACTGAGAAGATTTCCAATCCTAATCCGGGCCCTCAAAGGTGAAGGTTCTAGACGCGGTCCTGGATGAAAAGCCTTTGCTATGCATAACTACTACTTTAAAGAAAGATATGAGATTATCCAGTCTGATTAGTCCTAATCTATCTTCCTCAAATCTCCATTTGGATATCCCCGGCATATGCTGTCAGTCAGCTAACAAGCCTCTTTAACACCTGAGGCCTGGAGCCAAGTTCCTCCAGATCACACATCCATTTAAAAAGCTCTCCTGTCGTGTTGCTAAGATAGCTTCAAGGTTAATGGGCTCGATAAGTGCCTAGCCAAAGAAAAGTACTAATCTAAAGACTCAAATTACCAGAGCTCAACTGTATTAACTAGGACCTCAGAGGTGTTCACATCATGCCTGATTAAAAACCTCAGTGGTTTTTATTTGTTTTTACCTATGAATTGTTTTCCCCTGCAGTCTTTTTTTATATATATATATATATATATATATTTCTTTCTATTTTTTTTTTTTTATTCTCACTCTGTCTCTCTCTGGGCAGATGATGACAGCAGGCTGATCACTCAACCTCCTCTTGAACTGCACTTGGGCGATTTTACAGCGGTCATGGTTGAAAGGCTTTTATACGCCGTGTGAGATAGCACTGAGATTCAGTCATGGGGGGCTTAGAGAGGAGAGTGAGACATGTCCATCAACAGTCACACGATGCACACAAACACACACACGCACACGCACACGCACGCACACGCACACACTACCTGTTCATAGCGCAATCAGAGTCCCCACTGAAGGTTCTATAAAGTGACATTTGCACTCTGGACATGAAACACATACTCAAATAGACTTTCTCTTTTTTCCTCGTACACATACTGAAACGAAAACTACTTTCAAATAGATACACACACTCTGAGAGAACACAGTTATGGACGAGTGCAGAAAGTAGATAAAACATACACACTCTAAGGGCATACGGCCTGGGAAGGTCTAATGATAATTATAATGTACACAGTAATGTCAGAGTTTGACTGTCATCACATGGGAAATAGGGCAAGTGAGTGAGAGTGTGTGTGTGTGTGTGTGTGCGTGTGTGTGTGTGTGTGTGTGTGTGTGCATGTGTGTGCACGTGTAAAAAAAACACCAAATCTATCAAACAAAACAGACAAAAGGTAATCCTAAAATCAATTAGGCCATTTTTTATGCCCCAGAAACGAGTGACTATAGATAGCCTGCAGACCCACAGCCGGCTCTCCAGAGCAGGGCTAGTGCTTTATCCCAGGGCTCTAAGGACACAAATTATAAGTCTCTATCAATGACCCTGTAAGGCCTTTCCTAATATACTAAATCAAAGAGCAGTGCCGTGGCTGACCCATGTTCCCTTGTGTGTGTGTGTGTGTTGTTCCAGAGATGAATGCCTTTGCTTCGTTTTTAAACATTTATTTTACTGCAGAAATGAAATAAAGTTATGAATTGTATCCAACTATCAACCAAATAAAGATACTTTATTCACAGTCAAAAAAAACTTCAGACTCTCCTCTTCCAACTAACGAGCCCGCGCTCCCGAATGAAACTATTCTTAAAGGAACAGGCACACGTTAAGCCTATACTACACCAGAGCAGAAATACAACACAGTATAAAGACATCCCTCAGTATACAGAATGTAACACATAAACATTAATTGTACATTTGCAAATTACCATATGTTACTAAATGAACTATCAGGAGACATTTGGTTCCTACAACCCCTATGTGGAACTTATTTCTCCCCAGTCTTCTTTTCAGAGGTATCTGAATAAAACCGTCAGGTGCTTCGGTAGCTCTCCAGAGTCAAAGACAGACTAGGCCATGCCCTTTGAACTTGTGCCAGCAGGTAAAATAACTATTGTCGCTTTTCCACTGCACGGTACCGGCTCGACTCGGCTCTGCTCGCTTTTTGGTACCTGGTACCTCGTTTGTTTTCCACTGCGGTTAGTACCCCCTCGATGTAGCTGGTGATGCCACAAGAAACTATTGTGACGTGTTCAGACACCTCAGTGTATGTCTTCTCGTTCCGTGTCGCCTCATCCAGCTCTCGCTGGATTCTTTTTCGACGGCCACCAATCCAAGGAGCATCTGTACCTCACCAACCCGACCGCGGCGTGGCCTTGCGTACTGCCGTTGTAATAGTTTAGTCAATCAAGAATCAGCGGATAGAAAATTTGCGGTCGCTATAGTAGCTTGCCGTTTTTAAATACGGTGGGTGACAATTCTCTCTGACCAATCAGTAGTCTGTAGTGTTTTCGCGTCACATTTTGGTACCTACTCAACTCGCTTGGAACCACAACAGAGTAGTTATGAAAAACAGCAACAGGTACCAGGTACTAGGTGCTAGATTTGCCTGATGGAAAACCCGAAAAAGGCAAGTAGAGTCAAGTTGAGCAGAGCCAGTACCATGCAGTGGAACAGCAACATATGACACACAACATTACAGGCCTTCTCACTGATAACCCTTTATATTAGGCCTAACCAGGGTTCGAATTACGGGGGGCATTGGAGGGGTCCGACCCCCCTTATTAAGACTGTAATGCCTTCCACAAAACACAGGTGGCACATTCTCAGGCACAAAAACCTCCAAAAAGTTCAATACATGCTTCTAGCCATAATATGAGGGGTTTTTTTTTTTCCGTATATGGATTAAGGCGAAGAAGGCCCCAAGGTGATGACAGGCTAAGCTGACTATTAATTGTGAAATCACAGGTCAGAGTAGCCACAAACAATCTCCCTCTTTCAATGCTGAGACAAAACCACTTTATGAACGGAACTGACTTAAAAACACATATTAGTTTTGCTGCATACGCATAGCTGTGTATTTGAGCTCAAATGTGTGTAATTTGAGATCAGGGAGGTGCGTGTGAGTTGATGAAATATTAATGAGGTGAACATCTCAGATTGAAGAACCAAGTTTCTTTTTGTTGTTTTTTTTGGGGGGGGGGGTGTTAATGTATATTTCTGCTTGCAAAAACAATTTGTCTCATAGTACATTATTTTATAACAGTCACATAAATAATATTCCATTTCCTCCACTCTCTGGGGTTCCGTCGCCTCCATCTTAACCGCACCGTAAGCTTCAGCGTAAAACAGAAGCTGGTGTGAAAGTGAGCTCCAGTCATTAACAGCGCGAGGTTAGCGTTTAATGACACACAGGGAATGTAAACACATCATTATGAGAGTAATGAGGGCAGTGTGTTTTCCAGAGCAAAGCGAGGGAGAGTAGGAAAGGCTAGGAGGGTAAGGGGAACATGGCAGAGGGTGCGGCGTGAAGGGTAAAGGGCGACCCCGGGGGGTTCGAACCCTGTCCCTCTATAGACTTGTTCTACTGGGAGAGACAAGAGAGCGAGGGGGGGGGGGGGGAAGTCAATAATAAGAATTTACCAAAAAGCCTGCGGCTGAAATTAAGCTGTTGTGATCACCACGCAAAATATTAAAATACGGGGGGGGGGGGGGGTGAAATAAGAGAACAGAATGAATGGTACACTCCACATAATGCTCATTAACTGTTTATACGAGAATCTTTTAGACCATACCTTCTGCATGATGAACTGGTGATATCGTTTGCTTAGGTGAATCAGATTCAGGTTACCAACTATAGTACACAACAAATTCCATTTCAGCATTAAATCAACTTCACTGTTTTTTTTTTTTATCTATACTGATAAATGAGGATGCCAAAAACATTTCAGTGTTGATATTGCTAAACCATCTACTAGTAACGGAAATAATGTTTTTAATACATATTAAATCATTCCAGAATGAGTTCTGTGGTTTGTAGACTATTTTAGCCAGGGATCTGTGCTGGGGACTGAAACATGACAAAATGATAATATAGACGTATGTGTAGATATTAATAACAACATATAAAGATATTCATATATATATACATATACATACATACATACACACACACACACACACACACACACACACATATATATATATATACATATACACACACACACACACACACACACACACATATATATATACATATACATACACACACACACACACACACACACACACATATATATATATATACATATACATACATACATACACACACACACACACACACACACACACACACACACACACACACAGACATATATATATATATACATATACATACATACATAAACACACACACACACACACACACACACACACATATATATATATACATATACACACACACACACACACACACATATATATATATGGACAATATATAGATATTCATTGCATACATACATACACACACACACACACACACACACACACACACACACACATATATATATATGGACAATATATAGATATTCATTGCAACCAAAAGAACAAAAACTGAGTCAGATATGCTTATAAGACGTACACCAGATGTGTGATCTCCAGTTCAAATGCTAGAGCGAGCAGTGTTACCATCTCAGCTGCACGCACACATACACACACACACACACACACACACACACCCAACCCTTGCAGGGCTGAGGGATTACCAGTCAAGGCCATTACTTCGCGAATAAGAAAGTCATAGCTTTCTAATCTACACAACCCATAGAGTGCATATTCTAACCCTTTCGGTTCATTCCGCTGAGTTGATGTACAGTCTGTATGCACAGATACAGTATGAGTGACACACGCACACACAGAAGCTTGGCAAAAATGTTATCACCCCTATGCCTCTCGCGGGGCGACAGATAAATCCCACAATCCAACTGCAAAAGCCGGAGAGGTAGCCAGACTGGAGGATGAGTGTACCGAGCAGATAGAGACCTGCCCACCAAGTCTTGCGAGGGGTGAGGCGTTTGTGTGTGTTCATGTGAGACTGAGTGAGACGGAGTAAAGGGGGTCACGTCGCCTGGCCCTTCGTACGGTGGCTGAAAAAAAAAAAAAAAAAAAAACCGTGGCTGCCCCTCGGTAAACCTTTCCAATCTCATCACTGCGATGCACATGTACCTCTAGTCCCTACTGGTCAATTATGGCCATATGAATAGAACCATGGCTGTGGCAAATAGGCGACAGGCCCCGGGGCCGACCAGGCGTCCGACAGGGGCCAAAGACAGAATGGAAGGGGTCCTTTGCCTCGTCGTTGCTCATTTTGTGGCGGTGAAAGCAGTTCTTCGGAACGCCAAAAGGAGAAGGGTCCATACAAACACGGCAATCTAGGGGATTGAAAGCAGCCCAATCAGGGCTGCAGATGGAGGTTGTGCTACAGTGGTGGTCAGGGTCAGGGGGGACACAAGAGAAAGAGAAAGTGTTTCAGCTTTCTATTGTATACACAGAAATAGGAATGCTCCATGCAGCAATAGGCAATGGGCATGCATTAGTTCACCTGTGGAGGAACACAGACATGCGCGCGCACACTCATACACACACACACACACACACACACACACACACTTACAAAAGATGTCCATACCAGCACACATGGACAGCAAATATTCACGCATGGAAGTCATGGAAAAGAAAAGCTGACACAGTTGTATAAACATATAAACACTATACACATAAGCCAAATTGTATAAAACAATAGGCTACGTTTTTACACGCAGAATATCCCCCCGTAAAAGATCCGCAAACTGTCAACAAATATGCCTGATAAGCGCGTATGGTTTTGACTACACTCAAAACCAAGTTTTTGCACATATCCGGGTGCATGACAACGCTCGTGGATATTTGTGCATATCAGCGTGTCTTTATGGTTTTGTTTCAGCAGTATTCTGGTTTGTGCGTCCTGGCGTTGGGGAAGTAAAACATGGCAGTCGTGACAGTTCTACCAACACAGAAGAAACAGGGTGTTCCAGGATTTGCGTATCTGGTTGCAAGAGTTTTGTCGAGAGCATTTTCCAAGAGATAATACCTCGCTTTTAAACTCTCTCGCTCTTTCCACCCTATCTCTCTCCCTCTTTGCCTTTGCTTTTGATCACCATATCAGAACACTGCTTGTTGCAACACGACTGCCTTTCATCTTGGCATAGTCTTCAATGGCTGGGTGTGTGTGTGTGTGTGCGCAGGAGGAGGGGAGTCACCAAGCCTTTTGGAAACACATGCCCCCCCCACCCCCACCCCGTTGTCTGAAGTCGCCATTTTAATTCCCCCTTGTAGTCATATCTGATAGCCTCAAATTAAAGGCAAAAGCCCTTGCCTCATCATTCCGACAAAGACTCACAGCTGTGTCATTGAAGCATCTTCTCTCTTTCAATCTCCCTATCTCTCATTTTGAGTCATTTCAGTCCTTTTTTTTAAAAAAATTATTTATTTGCTTTTGGATTGAAATGAAGATGCATGAGATGCTAAGATCCGTCTTTTGAGGTTGGCGGTTTGACGTGACGGACGGGCGTGTGTGTCCCGCAGCGGCTTTTTGTCTGAGGTTTGAAGAGAGGACAATGGTTTCCTTTGAGTTCTTCATCTCTCACAGACAGTGGAAGGTCACGCATAGACCGTCTGAGGGAGATGGCCTTGTCATTATTTCTGTTTAACAATGAGAAGGGACGACACTGGCACTTTGTGGAGCATCTCCATTCCAGATGTATAAAACTCTTTCACGGAGAATCCCAAGTAAATGCTCAGCATTACTAACACAAGTGAGATGTATTTTATTAAGTGAGACTCTGGGAAGGATCATGATATGGTGATATTACACATGAAATATATCAAAAATACTCCAGTATAACAGGATTACAGAACTGGGCCCGAGACACAAGGAATTGAGGTTTATACCCAAATACGACGGTTGAAACATCATTTTTTATACGTTCGACATGAAAATAGGTATTTTGAGAGGCTTTTATACAATACTTCATATTCATGTTCTCTAATACCATATTCATATTCACCTTAATACCATAATTCAATTCATGCTCTCACGTCATCCAGATACTTGTAGTGCTACTTTCAAAACGTATCGTATTTGAATCTGTTACTTTGGAGCTGAAACGGTGACAACTCCAGGCAGAATTCATCAAAGGATTATAATTTCTCCCCAGCTGTGCATTCATCATTTAAAGGTGTTGGTCATAATTTGAGTGGATTAAGAGATTAGGAAACTATTTGTAGCTGCTTATTGTGGGTTTAGTGGCAGGCCTTGTCTGATGTAACCCCACTGATGAAATGCTTTGTCTTCAGTGAGTGCCAACCATTGTCCAGGTCATCTGGGGGGAAAAAGCTAGTCAGAGAGGCTTTCAAATTTGTAAACCATATTTTCTGATTTACTCACTGTTACATTATTTCATTAATTTGTTGCTGCTAATGCACGGGGATTTAACCCGCCTCCGATAAGTGCAAGTGAATTATTCTGTCAGGAGAAATGGAGGAGAGAGAGACAGAGAGAGAGAGAGAGAGAAAAAAAGTCCTTTTCTGATAATGGCCATGGGCACCAACAAACACACATACAAGCACATACAGACATACACACGCACAATTAATGGTGTAACATGCAGCTGTACAGTACATCTGTTGTAAACTCTCCACACGTGTGTGTGTGTGTGTTCACACACACACACACGCACGCACAGGTAAGAACGGTACAGCCTGTACTCATCTCTTTCACTGTTAAACAGACAATAATGGCAACATGTCCATCAAGACACTTAATGAGAATGCAGTGCAAGTTAGTAAGAGAGAGCTGAAAAACCAAGGGAAAATATACTGTATGTGTTGTGTGTGCGTCAGAAGAGAGAGATAGAGGAGGAGAGAGAGAGAGAGAGAGAGAGAGAGAGATACTATTAATGAAACTGCCCATTTGTGACAGGGACCCTGAGGCTCTGCCTGGCATGGCAACATGTTCTCCTTTAGCTCTCCATTTATATCTGAAACCTACCTTCACCTGACCTCCCTCTCTCTCTCTCTTTCTCTCCCCCTCTCTTTCTCTCTCTCTCCCGCTCTCCATCTCTCTCTCCCTCTCTCTTCATCCCTCTCTCTCTGTCTCTCTAATATGATTTAAAGCGGTGTATCATATCTGTGACAGGAGGCATTTAGGCCTAATCACAGAGTTTGGGGCAGAAGTGTCCCAGGGCTGAAACAGTGCAGCACTCACTTCACTCAATGAATAAGTGAAGACACAGAGTCTGCCATCTGCCTGTAGGGAGAAAGAGAAAGAATGAGGGATAGAAAGAAAAAAGAATGAAGGGAAGGATAGATTTATAGAATGTAACAGAACAAAAAAACTTTACTTAAATTTGTTTAAGGATATTTACTGGGATAAATGAAAAAATACTTGTAATGTGAATATTTTGAGAGACTAAAATATGTTAATATATGGTGAATCCTTTCAAGCACAAATTAAAAAAAAAGAACATACTTAATAATAATAATAATAATAACAAATTAATCAATAATCTCTTTATTTTCGGGGACATCGAGCTGCCTTCAAATTCCAGTTTGTATTTGGAGCCATTTCTATTTGCCTTTTTTTTTGTTTTTAGTCTCACACAATCCTCCAGGTGCTAGGTACAAGCAAATTGTATGCAGGATGGTGTGTGTGTGTGTGTGTGTGTGTGTGTGTGTGTGTGGGTGACATGCTGGTCTCTCATTACACTGCAAGATCTGCCTTTTATTCCGGCCTTTGTCTTTGTCCTCCGGTATCACGCACACAATTTAACCAAGAACATGCTTGCACACTATATCCACTAACACACACACACACACACAAGTACCACATTACCACTAACCCTCCATAGTGCTTACCCCTGCTGCTGTCCCAGCAGCCTGCCCACTAAGTCCTTAATTCAGGCCCTCACCTCCGCGTCTCTGGCCAAGGCCCAGCTGCCCAGGTGCTGCCGGCTGCGAGGGAAACACCTGTCCAGTGAATAGGGGTGAGAGAGGCTGGGCTGGATAATGGGGGACAGGAGACAGGCTGCAATGCTAGCCCCCTGCTGTACAACAGCGCGGGAACACACTTCACCCATTAGGAGGCTAAGACCACGCTCAGGTGTCCCGGGAGGGAACACAGAAAATCCTGTGTGTATGTGGGTGTGGGTGTGCGTGTGGATGTGGGTGTGGGTGCGTAGGGTGGGAGCGTGTCCCTTGGTCACCTTCTGAGTGAGGGAGTGGATAAAAAGTGTGAATGGCACGCAACCATTCCGGTATTATTCATTCTGGGTCAGAATGGAAGTTTTGTGATGGCTAAACACCGTAGAAGTGAATGAGCACTGTTCATTTAGTTCCATTCTGTTGTGATCTAATTGACTGTAATTTGAACAAACTCAAAGAAGCCATCTGGTGAGGGATGGAGCATAAGAGAACAGTCAGACTTTGTTTTTTAGTTGCCAGAGATATAAACGATTGGCCCACAGCTGCTCGTCCAAGTTCCATTTAAAGTGTCTACTGTTCATAACCTTATTATTACAGATTACATATCTACAGAACATTCTTCTAAAATACTTTTAAAAGTTTAATCACTTTAATTCTTATAAAGAACGGTATCAAAGTTTTCATCAAAATATTTTAGTCAGTGCAAACACATTTGCTAATCAATTAAGTGAATAGCAAGATAAAAGAAATCAATTCTTCAAAATTTGTTTTCACCTCAAGAAATAAGAGACAGTCAATGTTCAGGAAAGTGTTTTCATTTGTCGGTGGAGCCTTCTTGCTCTATCAAATTTTACTTTACAAGACTTTCAGATAAAATGTGTAATGTTCTCAACTGGGTTTGTTCTAGCAAATTGGTTCGGTCAAAGTCGGATTTCTACGACTCAGTCAAATGAAAGCGCTACGCAGCGTATAGCTTTTACACTAACGAGGGTGTCTGTTGTTAACTCCTTTTTTATTCTTGTTCCTTTGTGTTTCTCTCCTTTGGAATAGTTTTACCTCTACCTACATCCTAAAATCATTCCATTTCTAACCTACGCGTGCCCTCTGTCTCACTGTCACTGCCCCTTCTCTCAATTCATCCGGTGAACCTTGCGTTCTCCCTCTCTTCTCCTTCATTCTCCTTCCTTTGACTCGCACTCTCTTTCTCCAACTCCAAATTTCTCCAAATCCTCATTAGTTCTAACCCTCTCTTTTGTCTTACGCCTCGACTGTGCTCTCCCCCGCTCCTTCCACCCCCTCTCTCCCTCTCCTCTCTCCCTCTTGCAGGTCTCCCTCTGTCGCTCCTCCACTCTCTTTGTGAGAACACCTTCCTGAGAAGCCGTGGGGTTAATGAAAATGAAGCAGACAGATGTAAAATGTTTGCATGGTGAGAATGGCTGCATTTGCATAGCGCTGTGCCGCTCTGAATAAGAGTCTCCGTGGGAGGTTCAGATAAGTGTGTGAATTGGGTTATGTTTGGTGACGAGTGCTCAAGAGTATGTGTGTGTGTGCGTGCGTGTGAGTGTGTGTGTGTGTGTGTGTGTGTGTTGGTCTCTGTGTTCTTGTGATGATGTGTAGGTTGAGCCCAATTGAAAAATGCCACTGATTCCACCCACTTGAAAACAAACAGTAGGTCCACTAGTGTTTATGTCACAACACTCCACAAAATGTATGGGCGAGGTATGTGTGTGTGTGTAGTGTGTTTGTGTAATGTGTGTGTGTGTGTAGTGTGTGTGTGTGTGTGTGTGTGTGTGTGTGTGTGTATGTATGTGCATGTGTGTGTGTGTGTGTATGTGTGTGTGTAAGCAGCTAAAAGGTACACAAGCCTTTTCTACCCACTTCTCATTCATACTGTACTAAATAAGAGCATGTACTGCCTGAGGTGTTGGTCCTTATCTTACATGACTTATATCAACACATTTCAGAACAAGCTCCTGCTTATATTCGCATTACCTTCTGACTCACCACGCTCAGATCAAACTCCAAATATACAGCAAACAATAAAAATGTGTGTATATATATATATACACACACGTTATACGCGCCACTTTAAATCAACTTCAACGGTCACAACTTGGTCAAAGTACAGTTTTGGAGTAAGCATAGTACGTAATTGTATGCTACTCTAAAAATATGCGTGTGTATGTTTTTACAAAACGAATCCCCCCTCCCCCTTCTCCTTGAATCCTCTCATCTCCACATTCATTTTTGCCTCTTGCTAGTGGGGGTTTAGAAACACGCGGGGCTCTTGAAGGCAGGCCTAGCTGGATTAGGCCAGTAGAGGATAGACTTTCAGCCTGGCCAGCT
This sequence comes from Chanos chanos, assembly GCF_902362185.1. NCBI lineage: Eukaryota > Metazoa > Chordata > Actinopteri > Gonorynchiformes > Chanidae > Chanos > Chanos chanos. Next base: position 45,983,642 of record NC_044498.1, on the reverse strand, counting down.
AGCAGCAAGACGCGCCTCACAGAACCCAGAGGGCCAATCACGTATGCATTGAAAAAGTCTCCGCTCACTGTAATTTTTCAGCACCGTTGCCACGATGATACAAAGCAAGGGATGTGGAAAGAGAGAGGGAGCGGAGAGGAGAGGATTATTGTATAGGTCACACACACACACACACACTCACTCACACACACTCACACACACACACACACACACACACACACACACCAAAAAAAAAAAAACGGTCGCACTCGAAAGATCATGACTAATTCAATGCGTTTTCCAGCACTGGCTATCAGTTTTTCAAAACAAACCTAGTGTTATAGGAAGTGGGTAGGCCAGCAGGGTTAGTGGTACTGAGAAATGCTATGAGATGAAGTCTGTTATGGGATTCTGCTTTCACACACGGACAACTACATAAGAAATATACGCTAAGAAATGTGTAGTCTATTATTATATGGATGCATCCGGATACTTCTCCTTGAATGTGTATGTAGGCTACATGTTGGGTGTGGCACTACAAATACATACACACATACACACACACACACGCACGCACACACGCACGCAGACACACACGCAGACACGCACGCACACACACGCAGCACAAAGAAGAGGTGTTTGATCTTCCTGACTTGGAAAGCAATGAGCTTGTAACTGGAAGTGAAATTCTCACAACCTACAGAGTGTTTGGAACAGAGTGTTTTGGTGTTTGGTAATCATCTTCTTACACCGCCCTCTCCATCTGCCCAGACAGTCATCTGGCATGTGTCTGAGCGCTGGAGTAAAGTTTAGGGAACTATAAGACCAGAGCAAGTGAAGCCAAGATCAACAACATCATCAACAAGATATCTGTGGACTCCCCTAATCCCTCAACAGCTCCCCCACCCTCCAAATAAATAAATTAATAAATAAACTGCACTCAGAGGGGAACACAACTGGACATTTTTGATGAAGGGAATAGAATAGGAGACAGGAAAAAAAAAGACTGCGTGTGTTTGTGTGTGTGTGTGTGTGTGTCTGAGAGAGAGAGAGAGAGAGAGAGAGAGAGAGAGGGTGAGAGAGAGAGAGAATGCGTGTTGTATGATTCTCTTCTGGGTATTGTTGCAGTACCACAGAGTGTGATGACGTGAGTTCTTCTGGTGATACAATGTAAAAGGCAAATGAACAAAGAACAACAACGATGTAAGCCAAGCCGTGTTTGAAGGTTTGTGGGAGCGTCGAGACTGTGAACAGCAGGGACAGGAAGAAAAAGAGAAACAGACAGAGAAAGAGAGAGAGAGAGAGAGAGAGAAACTCTTCTCTGTAGAGATTGCTACTGCTTTAGGGCACACTCTCAGTACACTATGCACATGAAGCTTAAATGAAAGTGATTTAACATTCTGTGTTTGCGCTGGCTTTTTATTTTTTTTTTTTTAAAAAAGACTGTTATGATTTTTAAAGACCTTGCACCCACCCTCACTCCCCGGAGTATGAGCATCACAAAACTTCTCCAACCCACTTACCTTTCCCTGCTCTTTCTCACTCTCTGTCTTTTCCTTTTCTTCTTTCTGCTCTTCTCTCCTTTTCTCCTTACTCTTCTCTCCTTTTCCCTTCTCTTTCTTTATGTTCTGTCATCTACTTTTCGGTTCTGTCATCTCCTTCCTCAGTTGCTTTCCTCCATGATTATTTTTCTCTCCATCCCTCTCTCTCTCTCTCTCTCTCTCTCTCTTTCAGCATATAAAACAGGTCTTGAGCTCAAATGTACAGGTCACTCAAGCAAACAACCAGACCAGAGGGCGCATTTCACTATTTCAAAAGATGATTTCAAAAGCAAGCACAGTGATTTTATGCCACTCTGTTGTATGCACCCCATCATAACACAGATTAGGCTAAGTGTACCATCAGTGCAACAAAAGTCATTGCGTTTCGTAATGTTCGGAGGTGTTCTCGGTCAGGTCTGGAGGTTTAAGCGTTCGCGTCTGATTTTGTGAGTAACACAGTATTCCCCCCCCCCCCCCGGTCAGTTCCTCCCACTGAGCGAGGGTTGAATGTGCGGTCTCATCAGAGAGAGAAGAGAAACCCACAGGCAGCGTCGCTCCCTCGCTCTGGGGTGGATAATAAAAGCTAAATCAAATCATCTGATTAAAGTTGAGTCCTGAGTGTCGGACCCCCCGACTCCTGATGACAAACTGAAAGCCCTCTATCATAAAATCAGCCAGCCAATCAGAATAATTTGGCTGCCGTGATCCCACCCACCATCCCAGCCTACACCCCCCCCCCCTCCCAACTCCGCCCTCCACCCTCCACCCCGGCCTGAAGGTGCTCCCCTCGATGGGTGTGTGTGGGATCAGAGGGTCTACAGCAGAAAGTGTATCTAAAAATTTTATGCTATCACACATACACACACATTCTGTTGACGAAGACTATTGTAGCATGTGTAAGGATGGTGCATTTGTAGCTGAGTAGTTCGGAGTGTGTGTGTGTGTGTGTGTGTGTGTGTGTGTGTGTGTGTGTGTGTGAGATTTAGACATGTTCAACTGAAAGCTTTCTTTGAGATGATTATGGCTTGGAGGTTGATGAAGGAGATGAAAATTTGAACTTACACACACACACACACACACACACACACACGCATACACACACGCATACACACACGCATACACACACGCATACACACACACACACACACACACACACACACACACATACACACACACACACTGTAAAAATCTTAATCTTAATCTTAATGCCTGAATCACTGCAAGCATAAAATGAATACAGCCGGAACATTTTCCGACATACCCTGTCTAGACTCCACAAAACACAAGACCTGGTCTCCAACTAACTCAGTCCATTACATGATGCCTATTTCAGTCCTGTCAGAACTGTCACACACACACACACACACACACACACACACACACACACACACACACACACAGAGTCACAAAAGAAAACACAGTCTGTACAGTCCCTCAAAACATGGCACTATTTTATGTCAGTGTTTCAACACAGCAGTGTGGGACGGACCAGAGGACATCCCAGCCAATACCATAACAGTCTACACGTTCACAGCTGTCACTCAAACAGACACAGCTCTGATCTGAGGGCTAAGTGTTGGTTAATTAAGAATGAACAGGATCATGTATGGCAGTCTATGCAGATGTGCTAGGCTAATGTCTAATTGAGAGAACTTTGGCTATGCTTTAAGGACCACATCCAGGTCACTGGGGAAAAAAAAAAAAGAAAGAAAGAGCTGTAGTGACCCTATGGGTGAAAAGCCATCCAGTTCATACGTAAAGATAACTAAAAACCTGCGCAAAATATATACCGCAGAGAGATCTTCCTGTCTGAAACCCCCTCCCCCCTTATATCCCTTTGGATGGTTTGACACTTATGAACTGAAAAGAAAAATATTCAAGTAATTAAACATGTATTTGCCTTAAGTCTCGCCCTTGTGGTTATGCTGAGTTTGTGAGAGTTTCTCTGTGTGTGTGTGTGTGAGTGTGTGTGTGTGTGTGTGTGTGTGTGTGTGTGTGTGTGTGTGTGTGTGTCCGGACCCCAGTAGAAAAGGACAGAGTAGAGCTGTGAACATGAGCAATCCCCATCTCTCTCTCCCCTGGGTTTTTCTCTTTTTATCCCACCACACGACCACGCTGCTATTTTTTCCCCAGGATTTGCAGAGAAATGCATTACGGTGAGAGAGTGAGAGAGAAAGAGAGAGAGAGAGAGAAAGAGAGAGAGAGAGAGAGACTCCATATGACCACTTTAATGCACTAAGATGTTGTCGAGCAGGAATATTATTGATGTTTCTGTGGCAACATGGGCCGAAGCTGAGGATTATACTGGCAACATTCTCCTGACCAGAGGGACCAGGGAAGGAGCCAGAGAGAGAGAGAGAGAGAGAGAGAGAGAGAGAGAGAGAGAGAGAGAGAGAGACACCAGGGGAACACAAGCATAAGAAGAAGTAAAAGGGGATGAATGAAAATAAATCATAAAATGAGTCTGAGGCCACTATGGATCAGAAAAGAGCATGATGGGTGGGGAGTGTGTGAAGAGGGGTGGTAAGGGTGGCAGGAAGGGCAGAGGCAGAGAGAGAGAGAGAGAGAGAGAGAGAGAGAATATCTTCAATGGACTGCCAAGACATACATGGTGTGTGTGTGTGTGTGTGTGACTGTGTTTGTGTGTGAGTACTGCAGCCAGCTCCTGTCCATTCCTTCCACAAAAACACAGATGCGGTTTTTAAATCTTCCCGAAAATCCCTGTCCATCCCTCGCTCTCTCGCTCTCTCACTTACAATCCCTCACTCATTCTCTCTCCCTCTCTTTTAGTATATCAATCAAATTTGCCAGCAAAATGATCATCTGTTGAGGAAAGATTATCTTGGCCAAAGCCATCTATCGAATTACAATAGCACTACTTTCATCCATCTATCCTGAACGTCATCCAAGAAATATCTGTGTGTGTGGGTGTGTGTGTGAATGTGTGTGTGTGTGTGTTTTAAGGTTCTCAGCATGGTTCAGCTTCTGTGTGCATTTGCATAATTGAATGGTATCAATAGACAATGTGTTCAATCCAAATCGCAGTGGAAAAAAAAAAAGAAAATGAGAGGGGGAAAAAAAAGAAAACCGATTATCTTTTTAATGCGATGAAAAAATACCAATATCATTTTCCAAATTCCATTTACAAAATTCTGGGATAAAGGCATTTTTATAATACAGCTGTGTATATCTCCGGATTTCCGCATGGGCACATTAGATGATAACGCTATTCAGAATCTGTTTCCTACCATTATAATGTCCTGTATGACATTCTATTATTGTTAGAGTATGATCTCAGAAGTGATATTATTATGACGTTAGCTCGTTCCCCCACGTTCAGAAGAAATGTCCAAAAATAAAATTCTGCTACTAATATGAATTACCGTTAAGCTCTGTCTCCTTACTTCACCTTTTATTAGGTTGTTGTTGTTGTTGTTGTTGTTTTTTAAAAAAAAAAATTAGGTAATTAAAAACACGACATGTAAACACGTTGAACTAATAACTGGCGATAAGACAGAAAAGCTTTGGGTAGTTATTTCATAAATAACATCATTCATTAACAAGATAAAAAAAAAAAAAAAAGTTTGTCTGACTTCCAATTAAAATAATTCACTCACGTTGCCAACATTGTCTAAGATGGAGGAAAGCAGTAAAACAGCAGATAGACGTGTCTGTGTCTGTGTGTGAGTGTGTGTGTGTGTGAGTGTGTGTGTGTGTGTGTGTGAGTTTGCCTATGGGGTATGCTCCTCAAGGGACTCTCAAAGTAAGTTAAGAATCAAAAGTGTTCCATTTAGGGCTGGACCTGCCCACATAGCTTGCACGCACGCATGCACACACTCCAAGACACACACACACACACACACACACACACACACACACACACAGACGCACACTTTAATTCAGCTACGATGCTATAAGTGCTGCAAGGATGATAATGTGATGACATTAAATCAAATGAATTTTTCAAGAAACGGCGTAATAGATTTGATCAATATCATCTGTCCATTCCTATTTTCCTCCACTCACTCTCATTTTGCCTCTGTTTGGAACCCGTAGATCCAAAGATATTGACCGTCTCCCATTAAAAACATCCCAGCTCTCTGACAAAGGTCAATAATTTCAGTTAAAAACACACACACACTCTCTCTCTCTCTCTCTCTTTCTCTCACACACACACATTGAGGGTGACTTATAATTGCAATTAGTCTTCAGCAATTACAGGAGAAACCAATGAGAAGCTAAAATTTACTTAGTTTGGAAGCAAACACCATTCCTCTAACAAGATCCTTTTACACATTAAGAAAATACACAGCCCTTGGCAAACCCTCAAAGAAAAAGGAAACAAAAAAAAAGAACTTCTTCTGAAAAGTAGCAACTGTCACGCTAAATAGTCCTCCTTTTTAACAGTAAGTCTGTGATGAAATGTAGAAGATTACTCGCAGTTTTATGTGTTTGTTACGTAAAGAACACCACCTTTTTCCTCTGGCCAGGGATTTTAAGTCAGTTTCACTTTTGCTAAATTGTAGCGACTGCTGTCACCTACAGGTGACAAATGGTAATGCATCTCCATTCATGCTTTGCCTCTGGATACTGATCTAGGGTCAGTATTGTGGGTAAAGAGCATTAGAGCATTTCTTAAGAATGGCATTAGCTAATCTGATCCTAATTCAGCCATTGATTACTTACGCATGTTCCACCTCACAACTACTACTACTCTAAACAGCAGGTGTCTCCACAAATGCTAACTTGCATTGCTTGACTACAGTTATAATTTTAATGTTCTTTTTTTCCCATCAAGGGTATTGCCTTACAGCTTAGCAACACTTTACTACTCCTAATCAAACAAGCACAAGGCAAAGTCATATGGTTCACACAGAGCAGGGTGTAGGAGTAACAAGCTTCAAAACACTTTATTACAATGGCAAGGACACACGCACATTATCACTAGAGAGCCACGAGATGGATTTAAAGGTAGTCAGATGAAAACTATTAAAAATCCATTTCTCACACTCTGGAGTGCATCTGAAATGGACTGGACAAATTCTGACGTCATCACAGGACGAAGCACGCTAAACTCTCACAGAGGACAGGAATGTTTGGAAGACGTTGCGTCGTGAGTAAGATTCCGTTGGGATTGTCTCCGGGGCGGACAGGCGCCAGGTTGTTTGTCCGAGCGGACTGCTTACACAGGAAACCTGCCACGGGCTTCAATTTGTCACTGAAATCCTGAAACAAAATCAAAAATAACCAGGACAGGGTAGAACAAAGACCATCCGTCGGTATCTCGGCAACCGACATCCCAAAGCGGCCCAGTGCCCTCTCAACGCAACGAACGTCTAGTGCTTCACAGAAACCTTTTAAGTACTCTAACACCAGAACCATATCTCTGCTCTTCTCATCCAAACTGAAGCCTTACTAGGTCACTCAGTACATTGGAATGAATTCTTTTCTTGAACTAGTATTAAACGTGTATGTGGTACATTTAAGAGTTCAAAACTTTGTTACTTAATCTGTACAAGACTAAAACTAGAGCCAACAAGAGTAAAAGATCGGTAAATTCACGTGTAAATGGAGCAGTTTGGCTGAGTTTGGATTTCGCACACAGATGCTGAGGATGAAGCATCTTTATTTATGGAGTTAGTTAGTGGTCGACTGTGCGGTGTTGGCGTGAAGAGGAGAGTGGTCCCTCCACAGCCGCCCGGTTTTGGACAGCTTTAGAGTGCATCCTATCGAGTGTCTCTCCTGTGAACGCACAGGAGCGCGTGTGTTGAGTGCTCTGGTGTTTTGCATTGTGTAAACATTTGCGACAGCGTTGAAGCACTCATTGCACTGAGTTTCTGATGATTGATTTGTTTATCTACTAGACTGGATGGCTCTCACTACAATGGTCTGAATAGGACAACGAGCAAGCATGTCTGGCTTCATGGCTTCAGACTAACTTGAGGGGTGGGGTGGGTGGGGGGGGGGTGACCTGGTGATGTGCAGTCTGTGGATTGTGGGTGTAATTATTAAGGGCTGGCCACAAGTGCCAAGATGAAATAGAAAAGTAGCTGAGTCATACACCTAAACCTCTGATTAAATATAAAT